>NC_041355.1:20432561-20732561 GCF_900634415.1 Cottoperca gobio | reverse complement strand
AATTATTGAATTCTGCTTTTAATTAATAACTTTTGATGTGTCAATTTGGATGTTGTTGCTTGTGACTCTTAAAATGAAAAATGTGAGCTGTAGATAGCTCCCCCCCTACAGTTAAACACTGAGCAGTAAGGACAGCCAGATGTAATGTAAGAAGTGTGGAGAAAAGACAGAAAATACAGCAGAGATAAATAAGAGAGCAGAGGGCATAGAGGCCTGGGGAAAAAAAAAAAAGAGATGGGAACGGAGAATTATTTTTAGCATTACCATTTAGACAGGCGGTGACCAACACAATTTAATCTGACCTCTGAACAAACAGGCCTTTGTGTTGTTGTGAATGCGGATCAGAAGACAGGTCAGAGTGATAATTGGTAAATTGTGAATAATAATGTCGGGCTGTCATTATGGCAGACTGTGAAAGAGGATAACAATGAATCACAATTTTCCATCTCTCAAATGTCAACTCTACCCTAGTGTGTAACCGCCATGTTGCACACTCAAGTGGAGGAGCAGTAGTGGCTACATGTATGTATTGATGCATGATGAATTCTAAGAGTCAAGGATGTGTGCAAACAGTCTGATATATCACAATGCAGAATAGAAAAGAAATAAGTGAAAGAGTGAATACTAAATCCGAATTGCTGTTGAGATTTTAAAACTGGTTCCATGCTGATCACACGAGCACCAGATGTTGGTAAATCTGGGTTAAGATGTAGCCTTCTGGTTTGATTGTAACATGCGGCTGAATGATGCATGGCTCATCCTGGAGTGCACACAAACACCCACGTGCACATGTATATATGAGTCAAACACATCAGCACCTGCCGCCAATTAGCTCTGACTCAATACCATCTGAGAGCAGATCACACTCGGTGCCTCTCAGTGATGTGCAAAGCTTCCAGGTAATAACAGTCTCCATTTGGGTGATTGAGTAGTTAAATAGGATACTTCCGTGTGTGTTTTTCCCCCTCCTGCTAGGTACTTAGAATGGCACTTGATGAATATGTGAGAGGCTCCAGATGTGCTGCGATGAGGTCCTTCAGGGAGTGCTTGTTGTCCAACAGCACTTCTGCTTCAGCTATTTAGTTTCTGTCATTTCTGAGTGTCTAACTTCTGGAATTCACCATAAGCAGACATGAAGTATCAGAGAACTCCCTATAGAGCATTTTGTCTTTTCATGCTCACGCTTAAATTGATTCAGTCATTAATGACGTGCATGCTTTATTTTATTTTCAGTAATAAATGTTTTTTCTTTGCTCTCTTGCTGTTCTGACAAAAGGCAATATGGGCAAAGCATCAGATTGGTTAAGGTCCAAGCGCAACTGAGAGTGATGTGACCTCCCCAGCAAAATAGGGAAGAGAGCTAGGCTGGCCCAGCTGGAGCCCAGCCTAGTGAGACAAACCTTTCACAATTGTCAGACTGCCATTAAAGACTGGATAAGTCCGAAGTCCTTATCATAGCTTCAGACAGCCTAGCTTCCAAGGTTGTTCAGTGTGGGTCCCTTTCTTCAGCTCTATACTAATCCTAGAATCTCTGTTATATATGACCAGTCTATGTACTGCGATCAACTATCACGTTGTATTCAAACATCCCATTTAGTTTTGGACTCCGTTATACTATAAGCACTTGCCCCCATGGTTCATCCATGCATGCTTAATCAAAATAAAAACACCTTCTTGTCTTAGTTCTTATCCTAAGAACTAAAACAAATAGATAAACAGGTGGTGGTCCAGCAGCCCCTGACTATTTACCAGAACTACAATCAGCCAGTGTTGGAGGGCATACCAGGTGGAACTTCCTCACAGCCGGTGCCAGGACGCAGCAACAGTTACATTTTCACCGGCCTCATTTTCTTTTCAATTACTTCTGAAGTTGAAGGACCTGTGGCGAAGCTGCTTCCAGCACCTCAGCTTGAGGTTGAGGTGTAACAAGGTACATTTCCCCGTTGTGGGACTAATAAAGGATTTCTGATTCTGATTCTGAAATGCCACGCTTAATTTGCACTCATACAAAAATTCTGGGCCACAATCCTGCCATAGGGTTGGTCAAAGAGAACTGGTTTAAGGTCATCGTCAGGCTGCATCTCCACTACAGGGGCCCTGCAATGGCAATGTTATATAGCACAGTACACGCCACTGTGATGTCGCAACATGACCTGTCAGGTGCAATCCTTAAACTATTAAGACACTGAATTGCCGAAAGGTCATTTCAATTTAAGCCCCTGTGTGAAAAAATAAAGGGTCAAAGGGTCATAGAAAATGGCCTGCAGGCATATCCCCTTGTCTCTGTGACTGTGTACTACTGTTACTCTATTTTATTCTATTTAACTATTGTGTACACGCCACTTTACTTTCTTGTTCTTTTGCTGTAACAACGTAAATTTCCCCCGTGTTGGACTAATAAAGGATTTCTGATTCTGATTCTCAAAGCAAGATCCCATCATATTGGCCTGTAAGATAATCATTAAGTGACACATGTTACATACTGTAATTACCTACAAAATATGTGCTGTAGATTGCTCAAACGCTCCCTGGATATGCTTTTGGTTATGCACAGATCTAGTCCATTAGGAAGAATTACAGATCATCTGGAAATCATAAATTAGTGAAGACAGGTCAATTAGATGTTAAATATGAGGCAGAAACTGTCAAATTGGGCCACATGAGGTATGTACCTGTACATTTATGCAGTGGAACCCTTTCCTGTTCACAGAGACTTTATGTATCATTATTTGAGTGCAGTGCACTGCCCCAACATTTGGGAATGCTGTGCAAACAGAGGAAACCATTAGTCTCTTGTTAAACTTATTCTACATCTAAATATGTGAAGGTTATATCATCTGCAAATGAGTTAAAGCCCTCCCTTGATGGTCTGCATTCCAAGGTGGCCAGAAAACACAATGAAAACGAGTGAACAGTACACTTTAATCATAGCGCGGCACACAACGCTATTCCCCAGCATTCCTCCATCACCAACTGTGTACAGGAATGTATCTACAAAGCACAAAAAAACCGCAGCGCAGCGCTACGCACAAGGTCTGTGTTTGTCGGAGCATTATTGCGATGTGCTGTTGTTGTGCATTTGAGACTTCACATGGTTGCTGAGATAAATGATCTGAAACTATTTCTTGACAGCAAAAATACATTCTGGATCGTCCAATGGATTGTACCTGTCTTACATTGGGCGCGTTACCATGAATTGCAGTGAAGAGTACATGCAGAGTACATAGCAATATCTGTACTGTGTTTAAGTCACACAATACAGTTATTTATGTGCACTCTTGCTCCAAAATGAAGGAACAGCAACTGCAATTTAAAAGTGTGCTGTTGGAACAGCAATGCAGCGCTTGATCAGGACTATTTGTAACCAAATCATTCAAAATGACCAACTCTGATGTGCGTGACTTGAAGTGACATGATTTCATTGAATTAGCTCAAAAGTCATCATTTCAGAGCAAGAGCATTCCTATTGGCTGTTCTACAAATGCAGGTGCAGGTGCACGTCTCTTCGGTGAAAACCGGAGACATATTGTGCAGGAAAACGTTCCAGCGTTGGCAACACCTGCCTATACACTACAAAGCAAAACAAAAAAACAAGACAGATTTATCAGAAAGAGAGTCGAACAATATCGGCAAAACCTTTCAGAGATGTAGAGAAAATGTATCTGTTAGCTTAGCTTCTGATCCCGGCAGTGGCTTGTCATGACAGCTTAGCGGTTCGCAGCAGACTGAACTATTAGCAAAGTCTTCTCTAAATTTCTGAAACGCTTTGTTTCACAGTATGACATCTTAATGGGGTAAAGAAACAGGTATCGGGATCACAATAATGATTGTGGTCATGTTGGGAATGAATGACTCGTACATGTTACTGTAGGAAGCACGTACATCTGCCCCTGCTTGTCTGTTGAGAGGGTATGAGGACAGAGAGAGGAGAGAAGAGAGCTGTAGGCCAAGGGCTGTAATCTGAAATTCTGGCTTTTTTTTCTTTTTTCAACAACATATCCCTGGGGTACGACTCGAATTACAATATGGTAAAAAGGTTATTATAGAGGTTTTGCCCAATAATGCCTCCCCCAGTTTATGTGTAATACCGCGCTCTCCTTCACACACACACATAAACACACATATACACATGTTCCTGCTATTCCCATTGAGCTGAGACTGTTTATTAGTTAATGTACATGCTGCATGTGATGCTCTGTTGTTTTGTAAATATTCAATGGATGGATACACCCACACAGTAACCGTTGTTTGTAATGATGGAGAGATCAGTAGATTCCAGCTGATACAATGATTTAATCTGTTAGACAAAACGGCTCACACAGTGCATCTTGGTTTAACTAACATGAGAATATAAGAGGAAAATCCACATCCTTCCCCATCTGTGTTAGTTAGAAAACGACATTTAGAATAAAACATTTAGATTAGCACAACAACGTGTGGATGCAAAAGCCCAATTAAGGCCTTCATCGAACATTGTCTATTCTACAAAAGTCTAACCGCATAAAAGACTACATTTTTTGTGTTCAAAGAAACACTACAGCAATAAAACACAGTTACAGATTTTTTTTTGCTGCATCGCAGCACATTACTAACCATAAATCTGTGTGCAGAATGAATAGAAGGCACAATTGCTTTATTTTAATAGTGTAGCCAGAGTTTGTTCTCTCTCCTACTCCACTATAATATCTTTCTATCTAGAAGTTCGATATGTACTGATACGCTCTCCTTTTCCAAAGTCAGTGCATGATCAGATTACACTCAGTCAGTAGTTTCAAGTTGTCCATCTGATAGCTCTAACAGAATAATAACTACAGTAGGAAAATAAAGTTTTTAATTTGGTTTTGGTGGACATCAGTCAAGCTTGTCACGCTTGACTGATGGCACCAAATGACAGGTCAGCCATGTTCTTGAGTTTGAAAACAATCTTAATTTACCCAGAATTCATGGCATGGTTAATTCATGGTTCAATTCAGACAACTATCTTCTAAAGTCTGACTATTAGTTTAATCTAAGCAACATAAGTAGCCTGCTATAGAGGTTTCTTCACCAAAAACCAACCACATATTAAAAAAAACAATTAATCCTTTACAGCAGGGGTGTCAAACATGTGACCCGGGGGCCAAAACCGGCCCACCAAAGGGTCCAATCTGGCGCGCGGGATGACTTTGCAAAGTGTAAAAATTTGTTGTTTTTATTATAAAGTAAACTGTGACAAAATATTGTTGAAATTGCACCTTCTTTTCTTAAGAAATTTCAGGTTGTTCATAATGTTTAGCAAAAAAGATAGTTCATATAAATAAACATTTTCAGAATGTACTTTCTTGCACTAAAACAAAGGGAAACATTTGGAGTTGTCGTTATTTACAAGTTATTATGCTCTGATTTTACTGGTCCGGCCCACTTGAGATCAAATTGTGCTGTATGTGGCCACTGAACTAAAATTAGTTTGACACCCCTGCTTTACAGATAGGGAAACTTGACATGCTTCCCAATGCTATTTTATACTATTTTTAATGCTACTTCACAATAATTTACATCAACACTGTGATTATTGTACTGTAAATGCTCTTATTCTGTCTAATTTTGTATTACTTTTTATGTTTTTGCTGTGAAGCACTTTGGGCTGCAATTCTTGTATGAAAGGTGCTATACAAATAAAGCTTATTATTATTATTATTACTAATTATTATTTGAATAATTCATTTGCGAGGTGTCTTATGAATATAGGAATGCAGCTTTAAGAATGGTAAACAAAGCTAAACAAGACAAAAAACCCCTCTCTCTTGTGCACCATATGGTTCAGTTAAGAGTTTATTTGAGGATATTTTAATTTGTTCTTCTGCAAAGTGTTTATATCTTTATAGTGTTCTGTACACAAGCTCTGCTGATGCTCTTTAATACAAAGCAGAGAAACCACAAATCTGACCCGCTCTGCTCTTTGTCCTCCCAGCTGCCATAACATATACATTAGCGTATGTCTGGATTTTTATTTAAGCCTCCAGAGTAAAGTAACAATAAAACTCCCACACTTCCACATGATCAAGACAGACACTTTACATCCAATGCACTGGTAAGTTGATAACAAGCTCAGTCACCTTGGCAGCCCAGTTAAGAGTGAAACAATACACAGCATTAATATTTGTTGACACATTAAAGTCTGTTTGAGGCTGACTGCTGTTGTTTCTGAGGTTTACGTGCTACTAGGAGGAATACATGGCTCATTCTGACAGCTGACAGGAGCAGTTTTGACTTCAGCATGTAAGAGGTGTGAATAAGTGCTTTTCAGGTGCTGACATTTGCTGGGTGTGGAATGTGTGAATGCTTTTTTTGTATTGCTCTAGCTATGTCGCTCCGTATTCACGCAATATTTTATTGACAGTTAACACGCACACACTCGCATCCACTAGAACTCAGGCTGCTCTGGTTCAGGTAAAGTTTCATATTGTTGTAATGAAATTGCAGTGTGCATGACATTCTTGCTCAAAGCATATAAAGCCTGTTTAATATCAGGGCTGAGACTGCAATCATTGTTTAATAGACAAATAAGATTCCAATAACCACATATGCAATTAGAAATAGTTTTATGTCTTGTGTTATTAGACAATCTATAATAGCTGCATCCAAAAAAACTGCAAAACTGAGATGGTGGTAACATATTTTCTGTCCGTTTATTTTCATATGAAGATAAGATCGATCTACTTGTTCATATATCGTCAGCAACATAGCTAACGCTAGCAGACTGGCCTCTGTCCAAAGCAAGAAACAACTGTAAGAATCATTTTATTGTGAAAGGTAAGGATGGAAGGAGAAAGCTGTAAAGCAATAAAGAACATGACATCCTGACTCAGGTTACAGAGTACTTTGTGTTATTATTTTATTACCTTTATGAGTATGCACACAATACAAGCACTATACTTTTCCGTTTTGCCATAAATTCAGCATTCATTTTCCTGGGAGATCGCGACCCGGGGCAGACACAATTGAGTGAAAGAGAAGATTATAGGGAAGCAATTGTGTCATTATTCTACAGCCATCACATTGTGCAATCACCATTAACTTCATAATGATAAGTAAAAGCAACATTTTAAAAGATATATATTATACACAGTACAAAGAAGAAATCATAGTGACAGGGCACAGAAAGACCACTAAGTGCAGACATGCAAGTTTAAATTGTTAATGCATTAATCTCTTGAAATCAAAAGAGTATTTATGTCATATTTACAGTTTGTTGCTTTTACTTTTCTTCATGTTCATTGTGCATAAAAGTGGTGTGGTACCACATAAAGATACTAGTGTAATGAATATGCCTCGTTTTTTGAAAGTGTTCATTTGAGGTGCCGTTGTCCTTGTGCCACGTCTATTGACACTGACTCTGTGCGCTGTAATTATCTCTCTGCACTGCCCACGCCATTAATTGCACAAGGCAATTAAAATGAGTCTGACTCTGCCTCTAATGCAACCCTCGGCAGCAATAGCTTCTCCTCTGGAGAAGTGACAGAGTGCTGTCGAGCCGACCTCATCAGCTCTGTATTCCTGCAGCAGAATGTCCGACAGACTGACAGATTATCCTTATTCCAAACCATTTCCAGGGGGGGTGGCTTGTCTGTTGATTAGCTTTACCTGTTGAATGATGAGACTCAAAAATACTGTTGCATAAAGTGTGTAAAGCACAAACAACAAGGAGATACGGCCATGTTGATTACCTGACCGCACCAGGAATTATACATATTGTTCTGTACGTACTACACGGCATAACTTTCTAGCCTTCAGTGAGGTAAAATGTGGGCTTGTAAGTACAGGTATTGATTCAGAAGAAAATAGTCTCCTGTTAGATATAATAAAGCAACTCAAGGCAACAAAAATGCATTTCTGACCTCCATGGCCAAACCTGTCTCCTACAGATCTCAATTACGTTGCAAAGTAATCGTATCACAACTGCTTGGTTAAGTTAAGCAAAATATAATGCTTCGGGTTAAAATAAATAAGTAAGTTAAGAACGTTACGTACGTGATGTAAGTTAAGTATGTTACATGAGTTAACGTAAGATAATTAAGTCGACATTTACTTTTTGTTTCACACGGTCTCCTGGGTGAAAGTCTTGTGACTGTTTGGTTTGATGTTTGTTTGGTTAGGTTTAGTGTAAGATCATTGTTTGGGTTAACATTAGTAGTGTTTGTTATCCAACTTCAACTATGTTCATAAGGTTAAAAAAGGTCAGCGTTGATTATCTATTCCATACGGACATTAACAGCAGTCTCTTGTGTGAAATGCCTGCGTTTTTTGACTCATCTATCTATGCCGATTAAAAGGGAATTTTGTATCCGTGAAAATATCCTTCAATAACAAGTCAAGTGTCCTTTAGTCCTTTAACCCTAAAGTTGAAACTTGAGGCAGTGGAGCGTGACCTCGCTTTGCAGACACATTTTTAAAACTCAAACTTGGTTGCAAGGACTGAGTCACACACACACACACACACACACACACACACACACACACACACACACACACACACACACACACACACACACACACACACACACACACACACACACAAACAGTGTGTGGCTCCTTCTGATGGCACGCTGGCTTGTCAAGCTTTGTGTGGACGGGATGACAAGTCTTGGTGCAATGCAGTATATCACAGAGTCACTAAAGTTGACACGAGAGCAGGATTGTAGTCTATCGCACACACACACACACACACACACACACACAGCTGTACAGAGGCATATAGGACAGTGGGGGGAATCTAGTCATATGCTTTATGCAAATGACGATATTATTTAGTGCGGAAAGTGCAGATACACAAATGTAAGTAGTATTAGGCAAAAAGTTGGAAGACTGGTTACTATTTTATTCCAGTGTATCAAAATCAGCTTCAATGAATTCACATTACTTGATAAATGTCTAAGTTACTGGACTGTATGCCGTTATCTTGTTATAGATTTCATAATGTTGACTCATATGAAGAATCACTCCACCTGCCGAGTCTGATTGTGTGAGACCAATTATTGACTGATGTGTGTCAGGTGTGTGAAGAGACGAGCCTGATTGATCTGGCAGGTGATTGGTCTCTTGGCTTGATTCTTCCTCTGGTGATTGGCTGGCCAGATGACATCAAGCTACACAGGCGGCAGGCCAGTCAGCAGATACTGAGGCACGACTCCCAGGCTATGTCTGAAATAACTCCCTTGTTCATTATTCTATACAATAATAGACACTCAATCGATGACACTATACCGAGCAGCAAATAGAGACAATTATTTATCATCATTTTGCATCATCCCTGATGGGTTTCTTTCTTCAAGTTTGTGTGGAAATAAAAGTTATTAACAACAAAAGAGATCTGGGGGATATCTTTACAAGAAAAGAAGAACATATCTATCATATCAACATCTATTGTTTAAAGAGGAGATTGTGTCGATTTGTACTGTTGATTTGAATTACTGAGTATTCAAAATAAGGGTTTTGAATTAGCATATTTTAATGTGGGGTGGTTGGGCTTACCCTTAGAGATACCCAGAGGGAGCTCCGTTGCATTGAAAGGGGCCAGTTGAAGTGGTTCGGGCATCTGATCAGGATGCCTCCTGGGGGCCTCTCGTTAGAGGTTTTCAGCTTGTAAGAGGCCTCGGGTAGAGCCAGAACACGATGGAGGGATTATACATCTCGTCTGGCCTCGGGGTTCCCCAGGAAGAGTTGAAAAGATTGTTGGGGAGGGGACAATGATGGATGGTTGGCTGGATGGATAATTTGATTTGTTGCCAATTATATAAATCCATTAATTAAAGAGCAACTTAACACTGTGTTTAAGCAGGCAAATGCTCCTTTCACTAATTAACACCTGCTCTTTACCAGCT
The DNA here is from genome assembly GCF_900634415.1 of Cottoperca gobio. Lineage (NCBI taxonomy): Eukaryota > Metazoa > Chordata > Actinopteri > Perciformes > Bovichtidae > Cottoperca > Cottoperca gobio. The sequence continues at coordinate 20,722,701 of NC_041355.1, read as the reverse complement.
CGTGTTTCAATCGTGAGAAATGTCTGAAATTGAAAGTGATGACAGTGACTTTAAGGTTTCATGAATGGATCTATTTTAGTGAAAGACAGATAGAAACTGGGTTTCTGGGGTTTGTCCAGAAAAAACTGAATCCACTGGTTTCTAAGCTAGTCTTAGCTCAGTGCACACCAATCCATTGTTCTAATCCAGCGAGTTTTAGAATACAAACTGGACACTCAAACTGTAAAGCACAGTGTTTCAAGTTAGGACATAACTATTTAGTCAATGTATGGCTTAATTCTGCTCAATAATGTCATTGAAGTAAAATGGAAATTGTGTTTTAATGAACAATGAATGTCTCTGAATCTTAATTGAAAAATGCAAGAAAGAAACAGGCTGCTCGGGTGCAGATTCCTGTCCAATAAGTTTCTGAAACACTGATGCAAAAAAACTGTTAGATGAAAGTAAGAACAGGAACAGGGGAATCCAACTCCAAACAGCAGAGATGTAGGTACAAGTTACAAAAGTACTGAAAGCTGCTATTAATACTACTAATCCAAATATTAAAATGAAATGGCACTTTTTTCCTCTCATTGCATGCACATCCACAAGACCATAAGTCTGACCTGAGCCAGGCCACCCCTGTGAAACTGTTCTTTGTTTGTTATGTTGGCCTTGCCTACCCCCAAGCCTAATTATATTGTTAATAAACCAGCATATCATATCCTGTGTCCTGTGTGGTCTGGTTTGGGGATTTGAATAGAGAGTCACTTTCATGTTGTTCCTAGGACAACCCGAGCTTGGACAAAGTAAAATCATTTATATGTAGTGCATTCACGTGCAGGGAAGAAGCTCTGAAATGTAAGTTTCCCAAAGACATAATAAAAACTGTTACAAAAAAGATAAACTCAGGCCCTGACAGAGCAAGTTTTCACAGAGCGCTAACGTAAGCTTAACACAAAACATGATCAGTAGTACTACGCTACCTCATGTTTATTAGTACAGTTCAAATTAAAGACAACAATTTACCCGAAATCTCAAGTACCGCACTAATTTCCCTCCAGGCCGGCTGTTTTCTGTTCGGATCATGCTGATTACGGTTGGTAAAGTCATAAGCACTGCTTACACACACATTTGTTGTTAGAAAATCAAATGCAAAAGATACACAATAACTAAAAATGGTGATATTTAAAAAAGATAATGTAAATTTCAATGTAACCGTTTGGTTTAATTTGGCTGTAACTGTAACATAACTGACATGAAAACATATACTTTCTTAAATATTTAATATGCATAATTCTGTTGTATTTGCTCATGTTAAGAATGATCTATTGACCCTTGAGCTTGTTTATGAGCGTAGGCGAGCAGTTTGTGCGTGTGGGGGTGGTGGTCATCTTGAGCAGCGGGAATAACCTTTCATTTCTTCACCCTTGCTCTTCGTCTCTCCTCTTTATAATGGGTTAATCCAAAATCCCGGATGGTTAGTTTATTCATTATAGAACTTTCTGAACATTTGACCATGTTTTGTTCCTTCAGCAGTACTTGAAAGATGCCTGCTGTATGCACAGGTGTCATGCCTTTTTCACCTGCAATTGAAGGAAGTTGCTTTAAGTACTGCAGTGCAATCACTCACTTGCATAAATTATCTAGACTGCATTACCGGGAGTGGGTGCCAAGGTCTGATTTACAACATGAACTACCTGAAGTGGTTGTGCTTGTGCTTGTGCATTCATGTAAAAATGTGCTCATTTCTGGCATACAAATGCACACTCACATTTCTATTCCTTTGTGTACATATACAAACAAACACATTTGACCTACGGAGGAGATCAAATGCAATGAACTGGGCTTGAAAACCACAGAAGCACATAACTCCATTTGTTATGCATTTGATGCCTGATGCTTCTATTCCTCTCTGACTCCTGCCCATCCTGAAGGATGCATGAACTCTTACTGTTGTAGGCTTCATGCCTAAACTCTGTTTTTTTTTTTTTATCTCCAATACCCACTGCATGGTGAATGCAGGGCTCTGGATGGAGAATATCACAATGATATTATTCATATGCAGCCAGGTTTAGGTAATCCTCCCAATGCTGAGACCAAACCATAAAAAGGACGATGAATTATTGAAGAGCATCAGAGAAATAGGAAACCTTTCTCTGAATAGGATCAACCTTTTGGGAATGCTTCAAAGAGCATTCAATAGTCGGCAAAAAAAACCCAGCCCTCTTCCTGCTTTATCCCTGTTGAAAAGCTCTGCCCTGGCTGTGAGAGGGAGAGTGAGGCAGAGGGAGGGGGAGAGACTGAAAGCTCACCTATTGTTCGCCCTTTATTTGCATGAAATTGTTTACCACCTTTTCATGCTGTTCACTCTTTTTTCCCATCCCTGTCCCCTACTGCTCCATTTTTCACCGCTTTCTGATTTTGTTTCTGTCTCTGTTCTTTTCAGCAGACACAGATGGTGGTGTCTGAGGCAGACTTTGAGAACAATTAGATGAAATTGGCGTGTCCTGTATGTACATACAGTGAAGATTTAAAATAAGTGAGGATGTACTTGAGAGCTCACGAGTGAAATATACTGTAATGATCGGAAAATATATAAAGTCTGTGTATCATATTCATCTTTGTTTTTCAGCAACGACGACAACAAAAAACTTCTTATCGTCCAGCATTGCAAAGTTAGAGTAAAAAAGTGCGCAGTATTCAGTGGGAGGTCAGTTGGGCGTAACATGTTGCCTCGAGCTCTGAACATGGCGAGCACAAAGTTGGTGCAGGGTGAAATCTTTGCCAACCACCAAAAGCAAGAGCCAAGTTATTTTATTATCATGAGCCAAGACATATCCCAGAAATGTCTAACCACTGCTAAACTTAAACCTAGGACCATAAACCCTGAGTATATCTGAAGAGCACTTACATCTCAAATGTTTCCTATGAAGCATCCCCCACCATATACAACACATACAGGAGATTTCACATAGAAGCCGGTGATATTCTATATTGTCTTACTATCAGCAAATCCCATTAAAAGACCAAAACCAACAATGAATTGATCCTAACAAGGATTGTTTGTGTTGCCAGAGCCTGTTACAGCGTGTTCCTCTGTGCCATGGAGCTCTATTGTTGTCCAAAAACTGAGGAAATTGCGGAATACGCTTAGTGGCTTTCTTGCAGAGAGTTAGATGAGAAAATTGATACCATATTCATATCTTCAATACGAAGATGGAACGAGCAACTGGAAACAGGGAAACTAGGCTTTAACCTTAAAAATATTAACAGATTTTTTACAGACTGAATAAATAAGAAGCTAGAAGGGCAGTCTGAGAGCACCTCGCCAAGGCCAAATGCCCTATCTTGCAATGTTAACAGAGTTTGCCCATGCTACCCCCTTCCACCAAGTTTCATGAACATTGGTAGAAAAAAAATAGTTTATCCATAATCCTGTCGACAGACAAACTAACGGAAAACATTACATCCTTAGTCAATGTAATAATAATGTGATGGAATAAGGCCATGTTAGCAGTTTCACCCTGTTTCCAGTCTTTGTGCTAAGCTAACTGGCTGTAACTTCATATTAAGCAGACATAGAGTAGTTGATGTCCAAACATGCCAAATTATTCCTTTAAAAACACATGAATGAGCCACACAGTGGCATTGGGTGACATAGTCTTGCGATGAACGTGGGCACTTTAGTTTTTGAGTCACACCATTCATACACCATTCCGCGCACTAACGCACTAACTTACCAAAGGTGTATTATTCCAAGGTCGAAAAATTGGCCTAAACAAACCATACATGTGTAACACTCATGGGTAAATCTGTATTTGACTCTCTAATGTGTGTTGTCCGTGTCCTGTATCTCATGCATATTAAGAAACTACAGTTTCAGGACTCAATTACAGACAGAAATGACTTGATGAAGATGACAGATGAATATGAAAATGTTTGCATTGTGCCGTGGCACAGTATTGAGAGACAGGCCACCAAATTGTTAGTTTTGGCTTTTTCATGGATCTTTATGAAAGTAAGAAAAATGTAGAATATTGCCAGCCTCATTTATTAATTAAATAACCACCTCATTTGAATCTTTGTGTTTGGTACGTTAATGTTATTCAGCTCGAACCTGCTCTGCCTCACTTACCTTGATTTACCTAATGGCTGTCTGTACCCACAGGGCAGACTCTACAGGCTAGATTTCCTGAGGTGTCTCACTCAAATTGCATAATCACTAACACAGCATGCTTTATTCACTTAAACGGATTTTAAAACATGCATGCACTTCTGAAAAAGTGAGAGATAGATTTTGTCATTGAAACCGTGGGGTTAAAGCAGAGCGACAGCAGATGAAAAGCGTGAGATGTAAGGAAGATGTTGGACTACGGAGACGGAGACAGGATCGGACAGAGATGGATGAAGCGGGCAAGAGAGATGTGCGTTTCTATCTGTCTTCACTTTAAACGTCTATCTGTATCTATATCACTTTGTCTATCTTTATCTGGACTCAAACACTGCCCCTGACTTCTTCTTCACTCACTCATACTGATGGAATTTAGGTGAGGAGGGAGAGAGGTGGGGGGGGAGAGAAAAAGACAGCCAGGCTATATTCCTGCGACCCTCTGCTGTAGAGGGTTTTCTGTCAGCATCACTTACAGCTTGGCCTCTGCAAGACCACCGACACACAGCTCAAATACATACTGTACATGTAGAGCATGTAGGTGATTCGTTCATTTTTAACAGGGGGTAAGTTCACCTGCGACTAGCAAAGCACCGCCCCCATGATACAACCATGGATAGCGCCATGAATGCATGAATACACAGCACAGTTGGCACATACAGCACAGTTGGCACACACATTTGCTGAGCGGTGTTGTCTTTTTTCAATTGTTCCAAATAAGGACAGAGCGCATGTGGCCGCCGAGAGAAAAAACCCTGCACCTAGAGAGCTCCCACTTTTTTGTGCAGCCGCTCCGAATGCTTGTGTTGGAAAATCTTAGAACTTTTCAGAAAGGGGCCAGTGTCGTCCTTTTCATCCTCCAGTTGGTGTTCGATTTGAAAAAATAATGACAAACAAATAGATAGCAGCCCAAATAGATAAGAAAAAGCAAAGGGCAGATGTTAGTCTATCATACAACAACGGTTAGAGGGGTGACATGTTGTCATAGAAACAAAACCTCAGTCCGATAAAAGGATCAATGAGTTAGGCAGACTAAACTAACATTCAACTTAAGAAAGAAATCTCCGCCCCTGAACTCTCTCTGCTACTAGGGTGGGTTAACAACTAGGTTAACAAAGGGGATGCATTTTGGTAATTTTGCAAACAAGGGGGATGTCATCCCCCCACATATATCCTACTGAATACAACTCAATGAATGCAAGCACTCATGCAGCTGCTTACTGTTTCAAAGATGGACACATATGCAATAATTTGTCCCTGGATCACCTGCTGCTGAGCTTTTCTCTCCTCGCCAAGTGAGAGAGACAAAGAGAGCAGAGAGAGAGGGAGGGGGGAGAAAAAATTAGATGAGAGGGAGGGGAGGGGAGAGAGGTGCAGGCTAGATAATGCTTTTGTGTTGTCAGCAGAAACATTGTTTTATGGATGCAGTGTTTACAGTGGTGTTGCCATATTTTGTGTGTGTGTGTGTGTGTGTGTGTGTGTGTGTGTGTGTGTGTGTGTGTGTGTGTGTGTGTGTGTGTGTGTGTGTGTGTGTGTGTGTGTGTGTTCGTGGTGTTTTTCTCCTTTGGATGTATATGGCCTTACCTGTCCACAGGGATGAATTAAACCTGTCAAAGGTTTGCTTTTGTGTGCGTATGTGAGAGAAGTTCTGAGATGTATTAGGCCTGTCTTGGACACGTTGACTGTTTGTTTTAAGCCTGGCTGCGGGGCTTATGCATTCTTCATGAGCATACTGTGCTTTATGTGTCAAACCCATTTGTTTGCCCAAATGCTCAGTGAAAGCACAAACACTCGGTAGACCTTTTGTTTGTCTAGTGTTCACCCACATGCATGCTTGTTACAAACTTAGTCACAGACATACACGAACATTCGATCGCTCACACATGTTCATCATCCAACTCTCCAGAAGTCTAACTTTCATGCTTTTAAATGCCTTTATTTGTCAAGGAATAAATTGGAAGAGAGCTGGATTTATACATTAATTAATCCCTTTGTTGTGTTCTCGTGTTCAACTCCAATTTACCAACCAAAATTTAAAGTTCAACGTTTTTAAAGCAAAAATATCTGGGTTTTTCGTGGGCTTAGTATGAAAAGATGAAGTGTTCCAGTGGGAGTAGTGCACTTTTTGGAATATTTTTCAACTATTAAATACTCCCAATGGAAAGTGTTCACATGCTCATTAGTATCATATTTGAGTCTTGGAACACATATATAAAAACCTTGTTATTCAGTTACCTTGTGTACATTTTCCAAGTTTACTTTCTCTGTAATTTCTGTACCAATCAAGCTACCTCATTAGCAATCTTGGAACCCACTGGCTTTCGGTCTGACGACGATAAGCCTCTCGGGATAGGGGGCAATATTTCTAGGATTACAGTGAGCTAACTCAGGTTAGGGCCAAGACTTTTTTCTCCATCCACCGGTCATTGCATACAGTCCAATTACCAACTTGAGACATTAGAATGGAGTTGAGAGACGACGTCAATAACCGGATTGTTTCACAAGCAGTTTACGATCTAATTTTTAAGCAAATAAAAAGTGAAATCATCGTCGGATAATAGCCGATGGGTTGGGAGATAGCATTTCGATCAGTGCGGCCTCTTTTTGCTCTCCACACAAGCTGTTTACTTGCATGACTCAAAGCATGATTGACATATACGATTCGGACTACAAACAAGCGAAAACAGGAATGCTTCCAATATCAATGTCTTGTCCTGTTGCCTACACATTCTGCATACGAATGCAGAATCTGTTTTTAGAGATTATCTCATTAGTTAAGGATGAAGCCAGTTCCTGATTGCTAGGACACTGCCACATTTACCACTCTGCTGGATTTATTTTCTCTAACTTATCTCAGAGAATGTAAAAGTAAAGTATATCCTTCACATTATCGGAGTCACACTTTCACTTTCATTTCCGCCTGTAGGTCATCCTTATATTGTTTATCAGCATATTTTTGTTTTGCTGACCTACTGCTATGTGACTTGACTTGACTTGAGGAAGCACCTGTCGTGCACAGCAGTGATCAGAAACCTGAATAAAGTGTTTGCATGCCACATTAGGGCCGAATCCAAACGTCCATCCATTCTGGACTTTGATCATACGAACCGTGATGTGCTCACTGGGGGTAAATGTTCTGTGAGTCTGGAGTTCAGACCTAGTCATTTCCATGGATATTAAGTTGTTGTCGACACAGTAATGTGATTACTTTTCTCGGTACATAGTAGTGTCAGGAATTGCAATTTGAAATTCAGGGGCAGGAGCTGTCGGTGTGTAGATTATGCTGCTTAACATCATATAACGCACACACATACCTGTATAATGCTTAATATGCACAGTAAAACTATCCCTTCACTTAAACAGAGTATTAATATTATTTTCACATCATGTGTTCAACTGAGAATCACCACATAGTACTGGAGGCGGTCCAATTTTTTATACTTGAAAATCTGCAGTCTATCTAATAACTTAGATTTTACTTTTTTTAATACACCGATAATGTTTTTTCAATAACGTCTATTTGTATTGAGGTAGCAGCAGAAGACATTTTGGGTTAACTGACCGTTCACTGTAAAACAAATTATATTAGGGCTCTGTTGAGTGAAACATCACCTCTTCAAATCAAATCAAATCAAATTTATTTGTATAGCCCAATATCACAAATTATACATTTGTCTCAGTGTGCTTTACAGACTGTACAGGATACGACATCCTCTGTCCTTAGATCCTCGCATCGCACAAGGAAAAACTTCCTAAAAGAAAACCCATAATTAAAGGTGGAAAAATGGAAGAAACCTTAGGGAGAGCAACTGAGGAGGGATCCCTCTCCCAGGACGGACAGACGTGCAATAGATGTCGTGTGTACAGGATAAACAACATTGTACAAGTACAACATTTGACAGAAATTATGTTGTGTTGAAAAAAAAAGAGAAAGTTTGGATGAATCCAGGAAAATGTCAAAAAGGCTTCCCGGTGTCCGGCAGGACCAGGTCAGCAGGCGCAGCCACGATTCCTGATCCTGACGTAAACTTTATCAGTGGCAACCTGCCACATGAGACAGACACTCCGAGTCCATACATAGGTAACACAAATGAGTTCTGTGTTTGGATTTCACATTTATATGGGATTTTCTTTTTATCTAGATGTAAAAGCGGGAAGAATACACAAGAATAGTGTTAGCTTGATATGGAAAACCATAGTCCACTAACCATTTGGTAACCACGTCTTTTATATACAGTTTATGGTACAGTCAGGTCAGTAGAATTGTTTTTTGCGCATAGTGTGAAGCTGGACACCAAACACTTGTATTTCCAAATGAATCTGCTCATTGTCCATTATACTCTCGGGGTGCATGTCTCTAGCTCGTGATTCTGTTCATGTCATGCTGCTTTGACTGCTAATGACACCGCTTTGAGCTTCAAATAATTTCACTGAACCTTTGATGAAAGAGTTTGGAAGTCCGCACAGACACGGACACACATGTTGAAAGTCCCTTTCGTCCTAATGACACAACTAAACATGACAAAACATTTTGTTATTCGTTTAGCATGCAGTCCCTTTTCATGTCCACCTGAGCCTTTGTATCACCACCGCTCGCCTCCCTTGCTGACTTCACACTGTGACACAAGCTGTAGTGTGTGGATGCTCGGAGCGACATGGACTCAGGATTGATTTCTTAGCATCAAAAGGTAGGCCTCCACATCCAACATCCCTTTCAACTGAATACTGAACACAAAGAAATATTTTATTTATGTGATTATGTGTTTCTGTGGGTGCGAGTGCAAACCGCTTGAGCTCAGATATGCATCTCATTCCAATGGATTCTACAGATATATCTATTGGACATCTCATGGTATGATATCTTAACATGGTTTACCCATAGACTGCCACTGTGACATCACCCACTGGTGTGTTGATGACTGTGTGGAAGCCTTGAGTTCTGCTTTTTGGCCGTCGCCATCTTGTTTTTTTGGAACCAGAAGTGACATGAGCGGGTGGATTAAAATACAACTAAACGCTGAACAAAACATTGTTAGATGATCAAAATGTTAACTTTCATGAACTGAAAACACAGGGTGAAAGGGTTAAAGGGTTTGAAGATAAAGACACCTAAACCGGACAACACCATGGTAACAACCTGTCAATCACAAGAGAACCAAGCCTTAAAGCATACCTGCTACCTCTATTTTACTCTAAATGGACCATAATTTACCAAATGAACATGATGCTCAATTGACAAAGACTTGAAACTAGCGTTTGAAATAATAATAATAAAGGTAACAAATTAAGTGAGAAGTAGGGTCATTTTCTCATAGACTATTATACATTCGGACTTCTTTCTGCAACCAGTGGAGTCGCCTCTGCCGGCCATTGGAATTAATGCAGGTTTAAGACACTTCCAAATGGGCTTCTCTTTTTAGACTCTTTAGGTTTACCCTAGAAAATCGTAATTGGTTGCAGGACCTTTTTTTTTTGATGTATAACTCCCTTCTGCCCCGTCTATTGTACCCCTCTGTGCCAATCTCCTTGCCCCAGGTGCTGCAGGTACTGAACAGACACACCCTGGAGACTTATACACCCATACCGGCCATCTGTCACCCACACATACAAGCTCCATGTGTGTCCACACTGAGGGGTGTGTATGTTCCGGGTTCAGATGATGGGCATCGTCCCTGCGGCCAGCCAGATGCTCAACCGCTCAGAAGAGAGTGTACGCATTTGTGTACATTGGTGTTATCTTCCCATGTGTGTTGCCATCGTATGTGTGTGTTCCTACATCTGCATCACGTTGCCCCAGGAAGAGCTTTGAGCCGTCCCCAAGAAAGCCTTTGGGATTGGGTTCGGGAAGGGCTACAGGGAATGTGTGTGCAAAGCTGTCAGATGGATTTGTGTCCATCATGGCTGCGTTTGGCCCCAGGGCCGTGACAGAAGATCAGAACAGAGAGTTTGTACAAAGGAACAGCAGATACAGTGGAGACATAGCCCAACTAACCCACTTTAAAGTAGAGCAGTGACAAAGATGTGGGGCGGCTGGGTTTGGGAATTGTGTGGCATTTTGAAGATCTCCAGGTCCTGACACATTCAATACCTCTCCCATTCCTGTGATTTTGTTTATTACTTCCTCTGTTCTTTACATTTTATCTCATATACAATTGTAGCGCACACATAAGGACATTGTTATCTGTATTTTCATCAGCTGTACGTGTGCATAGTTTCTCCTACTGTGAAGGTCAGCAATATCATACTGTAGTGTCCCGATAGAAATGTGTTAATGATCTGATGCCTTCACTTAAGCCTCAGATAATACTGTCAAGATGTATACAATAGGTGAGAGATAACACAATGACAATGCCTATGCTTTTTATTGACCTTTATTCTAAATCTATTCGCTGTTTACTTGCAATAACGCCATAGTTGACTGCAACAATTGCAAGAGCAATATACAGGGACGAGCCCCATATGAAAGGAAGCAATGCTATAAACAGACTATATAGTTCAAGGCCATCTCTTTTCTCCTGAGATTCTCTCTGCGTCGTGCGTGTGTCTGTGTCTGACAAAAAGCTTTAGCTCCCTCACGCTCTAGTTTTTTCTCCCCATTTCCCTCCCTCCTACTTTTACCAATCATTGGATTTAGCTCTCCTGTATTCATTTGTACACATCAGTAAAATGAAACGCATTAATGATGAAATTAACTTAGTACGGTGTGAAAGAGAAAACTGTGCAGTGTGCTTGTAAACACTTGACACTATACTCCCACTGAAATGTCTTGTACACAAGAAGTACTGTAGTGCGCTGTGTGTGTAAGTGTGTGTCAGAATGACAAGAAGATGAAGGAAGACAGACACAACAGTTGCATCATGATTGTAACATCTGAGCTGTTTATGATTTATTTATGCGTCTTATTTGTTACTGGCGTAGAGATGTTTTTGCTAACAGAGAGATGTATGGCTTGGGGGAATTCAGCATGGATTCATGGGTGGATCCAACAATAATGGCAAAATCAATGATTTTATCAATTTGTCAGTCACTGATTCAGGCAGCTGGACAGTCAGATATTTAAAGGAAAAGTTTGATATTTTGGGAAAATTAAAAGCAGCTCGTCTGTAGAGCTTGGCAATATGGCAATAATGTCATTAACGTTATATATGGTATAGCATGTTTTCTGGTCATTCAATGAAATACTTGACAAATGAAAATTCGGAGTCCAGTTTGTTAGTCGCATTGAACTGGCAATGTAAAGTGTAATGTAAATAAAAAAATGTAATCTTGAAATGATATTCCCTTAAAAAAGTTATATATGTTTTACAATATATGATTTTATCACAATAGGATTCCATTAAAAGACTATAAATGATTATATTGAATTATCACCAAGCCCTAGTTCAAAGGTAACACAATCACAATCACAATCTTGTGTCAAAGTGTGTTGACCCTTCGAAAAGCGCCTCCCCTCCAGTTAGAATAGTTCATACTCGTGTCAATTTGCACTGCCACGGACAAATTCACGGCTTATCAAGTCTTTCCATTGACACTGCATTCAAACATGCGGCCTCTTTTGCATTCTTATAAAAACCTGTTATGGTTAGGTGTAATAGAGATTACTGGTTTGTGCTAGTGCTAAAATTGGGATAATCTGAAACAAGGGGGAACACTTCATCAGGGGAACAATCTTTGACACAATACTTATTATAACTGGATGTCTATAAAACAAACAACTGAGCAAGGCCGTGATGAAGCAAAGAGTCGGTATGGTACATTTTAATCTATTGACATTGTATGAGAACCTCATTTTTATTTAAGCTGTGTTTAAAGTAAACATGAGATGTTATAATACGTATCCATGTCAACATATCAGAAGAAAGATTTTTAGCTTTTACTCAGGATATTTAAAAAAAAGTCCATACCATTGGAATGGACAGGGTATCTGATGAAATAAAACTAAATATATATGCAATGCGTTTTAAATCATCACTTCATTCATTAATAAGAGTTAACATTATACATAATAATATTAAACTTGTAATTTTGACAATTGTTTTATTTACTAGTAGCTGGTTTCTTGCATTCAGATGAAGTATTATGATGTATTTTTATATTTTCTTATCATTGCTTATGATTTATGAGTGCGCTTAGAGTAGAAATTCCCCATTTAAAAAATGTTTTCCCGTGTTTGTAACATAATTGGGTTCTGAAGCTAACCGGCTGCTGGCTCTGGCTGTATTTAATGTACAGAAATCAGAGTGATATAAATGATTTTCTCATTTAACTCTCACTAGATATGCCAGATGAATATACACAATAGATAAGCAATAATTTGTGCAAATGAATGAGATGAAGAACACAGTGAAGCTTTCAAGATGTACAAGCTCATCGCCTCTGGTGCCAAACCACACGCAACATATTATATTAATGGTGCCCTTTTCCCTGTAACACAGTAACAGCCAGGCCCGCTCTGCTTTCAGCTTTTAATTGCATGACTCACAACCGCTCTACAGGCAAAGAGTGGGAGAATGCGCAGCAGCTACACTGCAAAAGTTCATTATCTTTCAAGAGGGATTGAATCAATATTGTTTAGAACAGAACGCTATAAAGACACTTGGTTGGAGCATTCTTGAAATAGTTCACATTCTCAAATCACGTGAGTCATTTATGTGACATATCAAACTTTCAGAAGTAAGTGGAGTAACTATGGTAATTAAGCAAAGCATTCCTTTGCTTTATCTGTATTAATGTGTGAACGTTCCCGGCATGTTCGGAAGATGAAAACGATCAACTCTCAATTTTGTGCTCTTCAATAAAACTATTTAAACACAGAAATACCTCTTTGAGGAAAGAAGTCAAATTAATTTAGAAGTTACAACAAAGTACAACAAGTGTTATTCTCTTGTCATACCTTCTCGCAGGTTTGACCTTTTTGTTAAATGACTATCGTACATCATTAAAAGAAACACTTATGGGAAGTTATCCATTTGTTAATTATCTCCTTACACCTGGAAGCACTTAGAATGTACATGCAGCTTGTGTAAGCACTTGCCTGTAGAAGAGGGACTGCTCATATGTAAAAAAAGACATATGTTTCGAGAGATATGGTGTCAACACAAACCACTTACACCTTCTACATGTTAATGTTCCTGACAGTTTTATGCAGATACGACAGAACATTTACAGAAAGCGTTGCAAAGCTTGAACAATATTTGGCATCTGCTGAGAGAGAAAACAGCAACAAGTTAAAAATGTTAAGCAAGGAAGAAGACTGAATTTGTCTATTCACATGATTAATAGTCCGAAGAATTTCCCATTGGACTAAAAGCCTAATTTTTCCACAAGTCTTTTATCCCGAAAACAAACGGTCAATGCTCCAAAAATCTTTTTTCTTCAACTCTCTTTGCAATCAAACAGAAGCACATAACTAATTATGTATAATGACCTTTCCGATGTTTTCCCTAGTGGTGAAGGCCTGACCCACCTTATACTCTGCCTCTGATTGGCTAGTACTCATTGCCTTGGTTGGTTGGGTTGATTAGTGTGGAAGACTCCAGTCCACAGCCAGGTGAAAATTACAGAAGAGAGGAGGGACAGGACAAAGAAACTGTTTATCATAAAAATGCTCAGTCTTTTTAGGCAGCTTAAAACAACAATTCTCCGTTCTCCATTTGGCTCATAATTTAAGTTTAAAGTACCTGAAAGTGTCACTTTGGTCCAGTTCAATGCTGGCACCCATCAGACCATTGTATGTTCCTTTTCCATAAAAAAAAATACGTTAACCACACATTTAGGAAACTTGTTGACATCATTTTTTACCTCCAAAAAAGGGATGACTAAATATCATTAATTTCACTTATTTTGATGTTGAAGCCTTAATTAACTGCAAGGAGCACTGGCTCCTGCTTCTCATAACAAATCTACGATACATCGCCATCAGATTAACACAGGGTCAAAAAGGGGCTTTCGTAAGGTGTTGCAGAGTTCTCTCAGACTCTGCTGCAGGGATGAACACTATTCTTCCAAAAGATATTCCCTGTTTTGATGGTGGTGGTGGAGTGTGACGTCTGAAAAAATTCTCCTATAGGTGTTCAATTAGGAATGAGATCTGGTGACTAGAAAGGCCATTGCACAAGCTTCACATCATCCAGTGAGCTCCTGTGCACTGTGGAAGAGGGCTTCTTTTCTTTTAGATCTTTTCATCTATCTTGAATCAAAATCAAGGTCAACTGGCACACCTTAGAAACTACATTTATATACTACAAATCTGCAACACCAAATACATGTATATTATCAACCTAATGAGGAAATGTATTTTGAGTTCCTGCAAAATTAGAAACTGTTTATACTGAACACATTTGCATTCACTGACAGTTTAATACATTTGATTTATTTACCATATCCACCATTTAGAAAAGGTGTAGACATGATGCACAACGTTTTCTATATTTCCTTTCCCTAACCTTAACCAAACATGGTTCAGAACATGGTAGGATGTGAATTGCTTAAAGGTGCAACATGTAATACCGAGCCACCTGTTATGTTGTCATATTTTATATTTTAGTTGTTTTAATTGAGTATATTTATACTGTTTTCTGTATTATTTATATTGTGTATTGTACTCTATAGATGTTCTATAGCAATATATCTCTTGTGTGTATGTATATTTACAGTGTATTTTTTTACTGCTGTAACACAATAATTATATATTAATCCGGGGAAGCAACTTTAGGGAGCGACTGTGGTTCAGGCGAATTTGACCTAAGAGGACGATTCGAGGGCGCAAGTCGTTTTCTCATTTCTGCCAACTTTAAATGAATCCAAATTTACAAAATATAAAACAAACACGGACCATGTATTATTGATTATTATTATTATTATTGACAAGCCCTCAGGCAGCCCTAGCTCGAGGGTAGACTGGCGCTACAGTGACTCACTTTTGCCTCCCCAGAAACAAGTGGTATTACAAGACTGAACGGTCCAGTGCTCGTCAGTTAGCATTCTAATTTCAGTGGATATCAATGAAAAACAATTCATACAGTGGACGACTCTTATCTTACATACTGCACCATTCCATCTGCTGATGTGTTTCCCTACAACATTTATTTTGTGGTTTCTTTTCATTTGTCATCTGTCTCTACTAAACATCATAGCTACTGTATCTATGGGGATACCATGTTGATAACAGAAGGTCTGAGATTAGACAGCTTGGCGTGGTTTAATTTTTTCTTAGAGATCCCGATGCCAGTACAGATGTTTGAGAAGTAGAAGACAACCAGGAATACATTGAAAAAAAGGCTCAGGCATTTTATCGTTTGTTTTCCAGTTACAAAAGTTTTTTTAGGATCCATGAAAACCGTTTACCCTGCAAACCCTGTGCTGGCCACTATTGTTGCTCTTCATCACAAAGAATGAAAAGATGTAAACGCAACTAATTTAGGTAATGAGTGAATGCAAGGCCTGATGACACTCCCAGCTAATGTTGAGGCGATGCCAGGAAAGTCAACAAGGAAAAGCCCATGCTGAACTGTTGATTTGTAGGCCGGAGGCATCTATGACGTGTTGGAGTGTGGCATGGTGCAAACAGAAGTTCAGTTACTATAGGAGAATGTGATATGGTGTGTGTGAGTGTGACATCTCATGGTCCAGGTGATAGATGAGCATAATCTCGGCTGTTGAAATAGGAGCGCTTGAATCAGACAGAGATTAAATAGGGCTGTTGACCGGCTGAAGCGGCTTGTTACAGTAGTCACCAGCTCCAGCCCTTGATCTCACTTGCTGGTTGCACTCGTATATAAACTCAGCCCACAATCTCCCAGGTGGCCAGAGTATGTGTTGTTTTAAAAACAGTCACAAAGCTGCCACTGAATCAACAGCGAAAACCAGTGAACAATTGCATAAATAAACCCACACTGCAGAAGACTATCGATCAAAGTCCATGAACATTTCCTGATCTGCAGTTGTTAAGCTAAGATTGTTCTGTGAAGCGCAAAAATAA
This sequence comes from Cottoperca gobio, assembly GCF_900634415.1. Lineage (NCBI taxonomy): Eukaryota > Metazoa > Chordata > Actinopteri > Perciformes > Bovichtidae > Cottoperca > Cottoperca gobio. Next base: position 20,706,571 of record NC_041355.1, on the reverse strand, counting down.
GGGCATTTACTGTATATCTATGATTGATGTCTGCTTATTTATTTAAGCACACCAGGGAACTTTTAACAGGAATTCTTAAAGTTGGGGGTTAACTATGGCAGCCTAAATTTAACTTCATACAGTAATGCTTCTCCTCACAATCTCACTGCCAAGTTTGAGGGGGTAGTTTTTGCTGCTGTAGGCAATTATACGTGAACTTAATTACAGCAGCACAACACTTAAGATTCTGACTGGGAAGGGAAGGATTATAATTTCCTCTCCTAAACATCACCTAACTCTCCTACCTGGGGGTATAACATAGTATGTCAGTCTTCTCAACTCAACAGGGACTAGGCCAATCAAGCCAGTGGAGCTTATCAGCCAATACTTGCACATTTTCCTGTGGGAAAACTCCTGATCAGTTTATCATCCTACGCTGTCCTCTTAAAGAAAACTGTCAACTGCATTTACTCATGCACTCCATTGTCACAGATGACGCTCCTTGCAATATTTAAGTTATTTGCATGAGGGTGTAGATGTGACTGATAACGCCTAGAGATATACGTAGAGTAGAGAAGATGAAAATGTTCCTGCTGGGTAGACTACATAGAGATCACATCATGGACTTATACTATTAATTAATGAGTCAATTATTTTTATAAATATTAGTAACCACTTAATATACTGTGGCTTGATAATGTACTGTTAAATCATGTACTTATGATTAATCATGCATTAAATCATTCATTAAAATGTATTCCTTAATTCATGCATTATTGATAGTTCATGTTCCCGTAACATATTTTATTTTACTTAAATTCACAAAGCTTATACGTTTTGAAACATTAAAGACAATTTCTGTGGGTGTTATTGTTTTTAAAGTCAGTTAAATGTTATTGTCTAATATATTATATTGTATCAATATTACATCTTTAGAGGTTTGAGGTTTTGCCGCATTTAATCTCCTTGATTTGATCATTAGTATGAGCATGTGCATCTCTCCACGAAACCAACCAAGGCCTCTTGATTTCAGTAAAACAATCTAACCTTGAAATACCGATAATTATGAATATAATTATAATAAAAATGAATTGGATACTGGCTATAATCAGCAAAAGTGTTTGCGTTCGTACATTAAAACAGGTGTAGAGTAGACATTAATTGAATCTAAAATGTCATCAAATCCATATAAAACTTTAGTTTTTTTTAGCTTTTTTAAAAGAAACTTCCTTAATGGTTTTGACTGAAATGACTCAGGTACATGGACTTTTTTTTAAGTTATGTGAAATAACATCTATGTTTTAGCCTAATAGAAAGCTTCACATCTCGCAACCATGCATTTCTTGTTTCAGTCTCACACTGGATAAACCCTCTAGGGTTCGACCGCTCTCCTCTGCAGCTCATCTCACTAAATCTTACAAATATATGCCAATCAGGACATCCAGCCAAACAGAGTGAAGTCTTTTGGGAGTGTGATGAGACAGCCTGGCTTTATTTAGCCAGTTCGTGCCTATGCTCATTTCACCACAGTCCTTCAGTATGCAGAACTCTTCCAAACAAGCATTCTCTATAAATAGGCATCGCCTTGATGCCTTGTCAGCAGCGAGACAAAGAAATTATTGATTTCCTCAACAAGCATTTTCACTCTTCAACCGTTTCGTTGTTTAAAAGCACATGAACGGACAATGTGTCTGTCCTGTGGATCCATATTTGTGCAAGCACCTTCCTTTTGAACTTGCCATATAAGTCTGGAAAATGTATCATGGTTCCAGTATTGTGGTTGTAGAGTTGTCCAATATTGTGCCCATTCTGTTGCATTCTTTGCCTCCCACCCTCCTTTTGAAAGTCTTCATCAACATTTATGACATTCCCTCTTTTTGTTCAATCCATTGTCGGGGTAGAGGAGGACTACTTTGTCATACTCTCTAAAGTCAGTCACACCCATCCTTAATGCACCTGCTGGCCCTGATCACAGCGTCCAGCAGTGCTTTGTCAGCTACCCCAGATGACACAAACGGCACTTCCTCGCTCCTCCTCCAGTGGTCAGTAGGGCTCTGCAGCACTGGAGGAACCCCACAGTTGTTGATGGATGTCGCTCAAGCAGGTGTTTAGGGACTGTGCTCCTTCTGGTTTTGACTTTAGCTAAGAGAGTAACCAACTGTGTATCACTTTGTGGCAACAACCCAAACCTTGATGGCAATAACATCAAGAGTTATTTTAACTCTAGGATGGAGCAGTTTGATGACTTTTGTCTAGAGATGTTCCAACACCATATTTTCCTCCCCGATACCGATTCCCATACCTGAACTTGTATGTGGGCAGATACCAATTACCAATCTGATACCAGTGCGTTAAAAGGAGATATTTCTGATATTCATATTAGTATCGGAACTATACTTTTATCCCTCTACTCCATGCTTTAGTAAGAGAAACAAATAAACGTGCAATACTTGTTTGTCGTGCATGCTTCACCAAGCTAAGTGGAACGCAATAGCTTGGAGAGAAGCAATAACAAGTGTTTATCTGAACTCGCAGCAAGCAGAAAAACCAGTACATGAGGGCAGGTGGAATCTTCTGACCTCATCACCCTGCAACATTGTATTTGCTGAAGATTAATGGCTGCACATTGATTTTTGCTGATAACCCATCATATAGGCCAACAGGTATGTTAACACATTTCCTGGTGCTATTCCACAGAGGAGGGTGGTGGAAAACAGTAGAGGTAGTTTTAATACAAAACAATAGAGAGCCGAAGTTATGACTTCAAACAACAATCTCTCCCTGTGTAGTTCTTTCATCTATCTTTCGAAACAAATTAAGCAAGCCTTGACGTTTAGCGTGTGAAAGTCCATGGCTTATTGTGTTCGTTAACGGCAGCTGAAAAACAGAAATATTACATAAGAGACGATATTAGATAGCTTCCGTCCTTATCTATTAATATGAAGCGAGCCACACGGCATACTGTTGAGAAAGGCTCTGTTCAAAGGCTGCAATTTTAGTTATCAGCGCCATTACAAATGTCAGTGAGATTTGGATCGAGTTTTGTTACTTCTGGAACAGAGCCTGGAAGCTCCAGTTTCACTTTGGCTCTCTATTAAAGTCACAAACTGTTACTCATGTTCCCTTTTCTTACTTATCCTAACTGTATTCATAACACAATAAAGTGACACTGTGTGGTACAGCAATTTATGAATAAGAAGCTGTGCTTCAACTTACAATTATGATTCTATGTAGCAATGATGGCAATAGACTACTGTATGCTACAGTATATTTGTCTACTACTGATAACAAATGCCTAAAGATCTCAATTCATGACGTATAATAAACTTGCATGGGAGCTGGCTTCAAGCTGATACTAATCATAACAACAATCACTCTGCAACAGCATCATAGTCATACACCATCTGCAGTTCTCTTTGTCATCACAATACAGTAACTCTTGTAAGGAAACATGAGGTACTGGCCTCTTTTTGGCTCCATTTAGGCTGTAGGAAGCATAAATAGCAAGTTAAACAATGATCAAAACATTTGAAAACAGATTTTTCAGACAACTTAAACTTGCAGTCAGTCTCATTATCGGGATAAAAAACATCCCTGAGGACGCTATAAGCAGTGCTTAAGAAATGGTAACTCTGTTGATTAAATCTGCTCGTCTGGTCATATTTTACCATACCCAAAGTAACTTAAAGCATGGTTTTAAGTGTCATAAACAATGTTAGGGCTCTTTATTTTCACAGCTGAAGGGGGGAAATTAAGATTAATGTATTGCTACTGTAATGCAGGTCCTTAAAACATTCATCTCAAGCACACACAATTAGGATATGCACAAAATAAACTCAAGATTTACTCTCATGAGGTTATGCCTTGTTTGATTAAAAACAGCCATTGGGCATGAGTGATGTGTATTTTTTTTTTGTGTCCAGGCCCGCGCTGCAGAGATCTATGTAGACAAGTGACTTTGTTGAGGTGTGGTTGATCTCCTAAATGCATCTGCATATTTGTCTTCTGCTTGTGTGCGTGCGAGCTGATGATTGTACTGTCTAAAGCAGGGGTGTCAAACTCATTTTAGTTTAGGGGCCACATGCAGCCCAATTTGATCTCAAGTGGGCCGGACCAGTAACATCATATCATAATAATCTGTAAATAACGACAACTCAAAACGTTCCCGTTTGTTTTAGTACCAAAAAGTACAAGTAAATTCTGAAAATATTCACATTTAATGAACTATATTTTTACAAAACATTATGAACAACCTGAAAATTCTTAAGAAAAATAAGTGCAAATTCAACAATATTATGCCTCAGTTGATCATTTACACATGTGTACAACATACACATCACAGTGTGTCTACAAAGGCACAACACATTTAGTCACAGGTATCTGGAACTGAATAATATAGTATTTTACTTTATGATCAAAACAACTCGTCAAGCTATAGAAATTATTTTTAAATGTACATTTATTTCCACATCTGTTTAGTAATCCTGATCACCTGAACTGACACCACACCACACAAACTAAAGTGGGAACTATTGAGGAAGAAGGTTAAGTTATCCGCCTGCCTTGTAAATGTATAAAATGTATACATAAAGAATACATAAAAGTTGTGGCTCTTTGTACTGAAGCTGCTGACTGACATTATATGTCACAATGTTCAATGTCTTAAAATATTTCCAAAGTAAGTATTCATGTTCACAGAAATATATTGTTCATGGTGCAAAAGTGTCTGAAGCAGCATTTGCAATAAGTGTAGTATGGCCGGCTATAGGTAACGTCTTTATCACTGAGAAGGCTGTTAAACTGACGGTGATTCAGACCTCTGGCTCGGATGAAATTAACAGTTCGGACAACCACTGCCATGACGTGATCCATTTTTAATGACTTGCAACACAATGCTTCCTGGTGCAAAATACAGTGAAACGTCCAAAAACCATGTCCTCCATTTGCAGCCTGTACATTCTCTCTGAATTTTGTCACAACACCTGCTTTTTCCCCGATCATTGATGGCGCGCCATCTGTAGCCACGGTAACAGCACGGGCCTAGTCCACTCCGACCCGGTCCAGCGCTCCAGCGAGAGCGTTGAAAATGTAACTTGCTGTTGTGATGTCCGTCATAGGCACCAACTCAAGGAACTCCTCGGTGACGGTCAAAGTCTCATCAACACCACGAATGAATATGGCCAGTTGAGCAACATCCGAAATGTCCGTGCTCTCATCAACCGAAAATGCAACAAATGACTTGAGTTTGTGCTTCATCTGGCTGTTTAACTCTGCCGAAAGATCTGAAATCTTATCTGTCACAGTGTTTCTCGTCAGGCTAATGTTGGCAAAAGCCTATTGCTTCTCAGGGCACACGAGTCCTGCAGCCTTCAGCATGCATGTTTTCACAAACTCACCCTCGCAGTCTGGCTTTGATGCTAATGCTATTTTGCTAGCAATAAGGCAGCTAGCTTTCACTGCTGCGTCGCCGATATCTAGGCTACGGGTAAAAATAGACCGGATCGGACCCTCAGACGGGCCGGTTCCGGCCCGCGTGCCGTATGTTTGACACCCCTGGTCTAAAGCCTTGTCGAGCTCCTAGCCACGCAGCTCCTGCTTGGGGAGAAAAGTAGCCCTTCATGAATAATGTTGAATACAGACTGTGACAAAACCTTGAGGTAACCAAACAAACATCATGCCCCAGAGAATATTGAAGATCAAACGCCACACTGACACCTCACAGTGTGTGAAAGTGTGTGTGTGTGTCTGTGCGGTTACCCATATTAAGTGACTTTATCACAGCTACTGAGCATGCAAATGCCCCAGAGAGCATAAGGAATAAATGAGCATGACACCTTAGCGCTTGCATGAGTGTTTGCGTGTGTGTGTGTGTGTGTGTGTGTTTGTGTGTCTATCCAAATCAAACCACTGTAGCACAGCTGTATTTGGGGTAAAGCAACAGGAGATAAAAAAGCAGAGCACTGGTCTCTTTGAAATGCTGCTATGCTTAAAACTCTCCAAGGAATGTCTCATACAAACCAACAAACCATCAATAATGTATTAAACCCATTCATCCAAGGCATTATGTTTCTCAATACTTTAACGGTTTAGCGGGAGTACAGTGGTGCACTGCTCACAAATTGATGGCTCTTCTGGGGAAAGTTATTTTATATTGGACAGTGAAACCTTAATATTGATAATGATGGTGCTTTGTTCTGAGCTGCTACTGTATGTTGAGTTCAGTTTTCTTATTGTTTGTGGGTTTTTTTTTTATCAGCCAAATACACTCACAGTAAACATTGAACCACATTGTTTCAATTTAAAGATTCTATGTTTAAGAAGACAAGAACTTTCCAGAACTTTCCAAATGTTAATGCTGTTAATGCTGTTGAAGCATGAAGCGAGCGCCAACTACCAACTTTTTTTACGTTATAAAATGTCATCGTTTGGACAAGCCTTTAAGAATTGCCCCACAGTGTGATGTCACAGGAGGGGGCAACTCCAGCAGTACTGCAAACCAATTACAGTAGTTATTTTTGAATAATGTTACACAAGGTCTGTTCCAATCTGTGTCCAGACCTCACAGTCAACACATGCACTCATTGTCAATGGTGGTGGTTGGAGAAACAGTTTACCCAGGTCTGCCAACTCTTTTGCATTGGCCTTGTGAATTGGCCGTGAAAAGTTTCAATTAAACGAAATTGACACTTTTCACACGCTCTCGTGCCAAACATGCATTTTGTCACGAAAAAAAAACATTTGCAACTGATGGGAAAGAGGACATTGACAAGCACGGAGAGACAAAACAGAGAAGCACTGAGGTCAAGAGAGCCACTGCTTGGATTTGGACGCTTGTCTATTCGTGCAGTTACGGTACTTGGAGCGGTCTAAAAGAAAGGCTTCCATTTTAGCAATAATATATCACATTTAATATACCAAATAATACCAGCAGAGAAATCCTTATTTGATAAAAAACTGTTTCCATAATAGGTTTGCTGTGATATGCCGTTTGAAGTGCACTGCACAATTCTTTACAGGGAAAGTCAGCTCAAATGATATTGTAACACATTGAAAATCATTTTTTAATTCAATAACTTAATGTTTTCCTTTAGAGGTTCGCAGAAATGTTCAATAAAGTTATGTTCAGAATGACCATGTAACATTTTGAGACATTGTACTGTACAGTCTTTACAAGAATTAAGGGAAAGTTGGCTCAAATGTCATTATGAATTACAGAATTTTGTAAAAATTCCCTAATAGGTTAACAAAAAAAAGATGTCCCTTACCGTCAAATTTGAATTTATTTTACTGAAAGTGTACTGTAGGTAGGAAAAAGAAAATACATCCATACTGTAAATGAAATGAAAATGAATGAAAAACGTCCACCATCATCCATCATTGATACAGCTGTACAGCTTTTTGTGAGTCAATATACATAAAGAGAATCACTTAAATCAACATATTTCTTTAATTTTGAAAACTGTGAACTGCTTCTAGCAATCAGCACAGTTGGCAGAAACATATTGGTGGGACAAATATGTCACACGAACAACAAAACAGACTGGTTTCTTATTTACAGTAAAAACAATCCGCGATACGTGCATAGGGTAGAACATATGTCGACCCAAGGCCATGATACCTTCATTATGGTCATTCTTTGTATTTAGAAATGTTAGTCTCATATAGCTAGACTGATCGTTCTGGTATAGGTGAAAACACGCTTTGGCTTGTTTGTATTAAAGCAATCAAAATGGCTTAACAGGTTTGTGCAGTCAACATATGGTGAATCATATTAGAAATGAAAGGACTTGATGGAAACCATTAAAAATACAGTTGTACATTTGTATGCAGCACTTGGCTTTGCATTTTTAAAACATGCATCTTCTAACATGACGCACGGATGGACGTTAGCATATGTATGACTTTCCATCTATCCCTAACCCTAACCCCCCTCATTCTGGATATTATATTAATAATGTCAGCATGTATAGAATCCTGCTGTTTCTTTAAAACTTACCAACAACTAAATATGTGCCAGATGTGTTGCATTAGTGCAAAAACTCATATTAGACCTGCAGTGTACACAGGCAAATCACTCTAAACAAACAGAGCCGATACAGGATTTAATATCAGTCACACAAAATCATGTAAAGAGACTCTGCATACCAGATTTTTCTCTCTCTCAAAAATTACAAGCCATAATAACGTGCTGCATTTTAGTCTGAATATTATTTAGCCCCCTCTATTTCCCTTGTAGATAATCAGATTAGTGAAGCATTGAAAACCAAATACATTCCAGTCACAATGAATAACCTTTAATGGAAAAAACTCAGCAATTTGTCAGAGAATAAGAACATTCCCAGACTTCAAAAGTATGTGACCAAGCTGCATTACTATTAAATAGTCTGTTCTGACAAAATAAACAATGTTAAGTTTGTTTTCCTACTGTAGTTCTTTCACTATATGCATCTTTGTGTCATTGTCTTACACTTCAATTCAATCATTCCAGGGTTAACTGACACTATGTGACTAAACACAGTATGAAATCGTATTAATTCTTCAGCATGCAGCTGTTGTAACATACAACTGAAGACAGTACGTGGGAATTGAAGCATTTTCATTTTTACCAAGTAAAAGACTGTCATGTGAGATCTGCACAGGAAACCTCTCTGATTGCATTGAGTCCATGATTAAAGATAATTCGATTTTCTCCACTGATTGTGAGATTGTACAGTGCTATTGAGCTTCTCCATCTCACAAAAATGTCTAAGTTTCAAGCAAACCCTTTTCAGTAGGAAATTGCCTGCACACTGACTATAACCAATGGATTGGAATGTGTGTCAGCTCCTTTTATGCTGATCGCTGGAGTATTTTCACCGTGCCCTTTTCAGCAGCACTGAGTTGTCGCCAGTGGCTAGTCTTACTAAGGTGCGGGAACTCAGATTTGCCCTTTTCAGTTTCCTCTATAGCGGGAGGATGATGTTGTATGCACTTTCTTTTATGGAGCGCATATTTGGAGGAGTGCAGTCTCAGACTGATATTTCTCTCTTCTTCACTGCCTGTCCCCCCTGTTCCTGTACTTCCTTTCCACCTCCTCTCTTATCCCTCCTATTTTTTCCCGTCATCTATCTTAACCGCATCTTTCTTAATCTTATCTGCCTTGTACTTTAGTAGCAAGAATCAATTAATGAATCAATCAATGAATCAATAATTCATTAATCAGAGGCACGTACAGTATGTATGCATGCGGAGAATTAGGGTGAATTGCATTTGCCGCAATTTCTTAAGGGTTTCATGACATGTGTCCAATTCCAAGAGTGATTACATCAACCAACACATATCATATATGTGAGTGTCATTTTAATTAACACTAAGATTGTCATTTCTTGATTTTCCTGCAAATTACTGTTTTAACTGAGCGCTGGAGTTACATTCTTAATGGAAGAAATGTCAATTTAAAAAAACACGTTTCATCTCTTAATTATATCCTAATTCTGCTAAGCCATTCCTCTATATCTGCTTCTCTCTCTCTCTCTCTCTCTCTCTCTCTCTCTCTCTCTCTCCCTCTCTCCTTCACTCCACAGGCTTTTCTCATAACAATTTCCTTCCTTCCCTCCATCATCCATCTCACTCTGTTTTGCTCCCCTCCCTCCTCCCTGTTCATCTCAGAGGCATATGAGAAATGACACTGGACAAGTCCTTGCTGCTTTATTAATCCTTTAAGCTTCTGAAGGAAGGCACAAATGCAACTACTCCCATTCAAATCAATGGCAGCAACTCCCAATTGCCGTATCTGTGGACTGCTTAAATGTATTTTCATTTTTACACACACTCAACCCTAAAAAACGCGCACGTACACACACATATACGGGGGCGCACTGCTCAGTGTTGAATAGCCTTGGCTCCCTATGGCCAGGGCTCTGCTAACCAGCCTGCTGCAGGAACAATTCATGGGCTGCTCAGTCAGACGGAACTCTAACCCATGGGCCTGTGGAACAGCCCCGGTCATAAACCCCCCCCCCCCCCACACACACACACACACACACACACACACACACACACACACACACATGCTCGTACACAAGACTATCCACCCAACACACACACTCACTCTCTGTCTTCACCCAGACCATAAAATCATTGCGACAGATAAAGGCAGGGAACAGCGTTTTTGTGCTGTTTTTGCCCGTCACAGATTTCCATTACAAAGTCCTGCCATGAGTCTGTGAGAGCGAGGGCCTATTGAAAAACGGACAGGCTACAAAATGCTTCTAGTCAGAGCCCATCAATGTTGCGTTTTCCCCGCTGAATGGCTTGTCAGTGACGGGTGGAGATGGGCTTTGTGTGAGAGGTAGGACCGAGCGGTGTTGGGCCAGACAATGGGTGGAGAGCTGATGTCAACTCCACACAGTGCATTCAGGGTTCATCATCTGGTGTGTTATAAAGCTTCTGAAAAAAATATTCCCAAGCTCTCCACTCCTCCTTTTCTTCATACATTTCAGTTTTGTTCAGCATTTTTCTCCCAATCAATTTTTCTTCTTGTGATTATGCTTCTTTTCTTCACTTGCATAACGGAGAACAATGTGTCAGTGTGATAAAGGGGATGCATTGGTAGCGCGTGCCTTCAGGTACTGATGAGATGTTAAAATCTGATTCTGGAACACCGGTTAGAACAATGGATTGATGGGAACATAAGCTTCACTGACATCAACACCACAGTTTACAACCCTGTAAAGTAATCAAACATTTTTCCCGTCTTTACAGTCTTAAGGTAAACAGCAGAAGTGCTTTTATTACAAAGGGATATAACAGGAATGCGCTTGTATGTATGCATCAGCACCACCCCCGCTCAATGCAGCGGTCTCATTGAAATAAATGTAGGTGTAGATCTGACCACGGCGTGGTGGATGGTGGATGTCAGGGTGGGCTGCTTGCAAGGAAGTTGCCTAAGGCTCAGATTATTGATTGATTTCTATTCAAGAACATTCTCCACTAAATTGCTTGAAGACGACAGTAGTACTTAATTCACAGAGAGGAGGGGTAACATTGGAATACAGATCTGTTTTGCCCAACAGGTTGATCCGGCCATATAGTTTGATGTAAAAATGATTACTGCAGTTTGTATGTTGTCTCCTACCAACAGTCAGTAATTGTTTTATTTGGACGATAAAGACGATTTACTACAAAAAATATATGAGAATTACAAAGTCAACCAGGGCATTTTTCACCCCTAACAAATACATGAAAATGACATTTCTTCAATCCACTGTTTTCAGTGTAAATAGTTTATAATGTGGAAGTTTCACACTGGAGTGTGTGCTTGTGTGTGCGTGGTTTTAGTGTTTGCATTTTAAAATAAAACTATTATGTTTAGCCACTGCAGTCATCCATATATCAATAGATAAAGTTGTCTATTTTTTCAATGATATAATTAAGAAATAGCTCACGACAGGCCGTGGTATATGTTCATTATATCACAGTTAAGGGCCGTGGTTCGGCCCCCTTAACTGTGATATAATGACCATATATCACGGTCTGAAGTGAGCTATTGCTTTTATAAAATGGTTACCAAGTGTGGAAATATGAAAGAAAAATACACACTCCAATTGAAATAGTTTTTATTATTAAATAATGATGTTCAAGATAAAATAGTCCCTCCGTTGCCTTCTGCACAAAACATAGTGCGAGGTGGTTGCTATGCAACAACACTAACAGCTGCTCTTCACGTAGCTCTGCATGTCGTCTTTCTTCTCTGGAGATAGGCACTGATCGATCCACTCCACCATAGTAAAGCTTTGTAAGTTTGTTTCTTAACGGACGTAATTTAACAGCTGTAACGGTTGTAGCTTTTTCTCAGACGCGGAGGGATACTGACTTGTTGTGAAAAGTAACTACAATTCTACCAGTGATATACGCTCATTATACCACGACTGCCTGATATCAGATTGCCTGATTTGACATGTCTGTTTTATAAATATATATATATACACTTTGATGTTTACTCTCAGAGGTGAAGTTTAACAAAATATAAAGACTGCACCACAAATTATTATTGTCACATTAATTACTAAAACAATGCCCACTAAGGAAAAGGTGTATTTTCATCAAACTTCACATGGAGCTCCAAAACACCTACATACAACTGTTCACAAAAAAAATTCCCTAGTTGACTATGTAGTTATTCAACAAAACTACTCCATGTATGTCTTAGTCTACGTATCAATATTCATTTTAAAAGGCTGACAAAGAACCTATTGTGTCATTTAAGTCTGAGGACATACAGGCACAGTGGAGGCAAAGAAAGGGCACTTCCCTGCCAACTGTGACACATCAGGACAAGGTCTTAGACAGGGTGCAGATGAGAAGGGCACACACAACATAAATCTGTCACAAGTGTTTTCTCTTCATTTGAGGAAAGCATGTGGCTAAGTGGTTAGCACTGTCAGCTCTAGCAAGAAGTCCTGGAGTTCGTACGTTGGGGGCAAAAGTTTCAGCTTTTCTCTAGATTTCTGGAGCTTAATTGTGTGAATGACGCTGCGTCTGGCCAAAGGTATGCTGGGATACACTCCAGCCTCCATTGACCCTCTATTAAAATACCCAAATGGCTGCATTGTGTAACCAGAGGCATCTCAGTTACATGATGGATACAACGTGTAAGGAAAATTACAACAAAACACTTTACATTCGTCAGTGACTGTGATTACTAATGGAAAATAAAACTCAACAGAAATCAATTAACATCCTAAACACTGACATTTATTTGGCTACACACACACACGCTTGTAAACGATTAACACTCCCTCAGTTTGACATTTATTTGGCTGTTCATACTCGCCGCCTTGCCTCACTGTCGCTCTGTCTCGTCTAAGTGAGAAATGAGCAGCAGCACCCTGATCAATGGCACATTCATACAGCGGTGTTGCATTCAAACGACTCCCCCTCGATAATATGACATAGCAGCCTGCGCGGCGCCATAAATTTGCCTTGTTTAAACACTTTCCTGTAACTCTTCTGGGAGGCAGCGCTCTTGTCCTTTCTTTCAGGGAAACGGATGTGGGAAACGAGCAATGTACAGAGGGGGATGTAAAGAGGCAAATGTTCAGGTCGTGTTTGTTTTGGGTCCCCCTCGAGGAGACTTTTGTGTGAATTAGTGTGCTTGAGTGTGTTGGTATAACTGTGTGTGGCAGCCAGGACACATATGGAGACCATTATGATGCCCGGATACTAGGGACTGCCAATTTTTGCTGAATAAGAACACTGTGCATTGTGTGAGTGTATGTGAACCATCAGATTTATTCAAAAGTACTTTCCCACCATTTGAGATTCATAGAGTGCAACTGTAGTTTCATGAGCTGTATGAAGTATAAATAAACTGTGGATCGTGGTATTCTATGTATGGTCACTGTTCAGTAAAGGTCTGACCGCTGGACAAAAATATTTCGGGAATCAACAGTTTGTGGTTTGGGTGACTCTGACCGGTACTTAAGGGTTGCACTGCAGTTGTGGGAATGCGTGGGAGGGATAATGGGAGAAGGAAGGAGGGAGATATAAACGTAATGAGATGAAATTAGAGAAACTGAGAGAGGCAACGAAAGTGATGGATGAGAGAGAGCCGAAGGGAAAAGCAGAGAAGGAGAAAGGTTGAAGAGACAATCAGAGACGACGGGGGATGAGAGAGGAGAGGATGTTTTCCTGCTGACGAATGATTCCTGTGAGGTCTTTTATACAGAAGTCCAAATGAGAAAAAAGAAAAATCCAGTCAAAACATGCCATGGAGAAAAAGAAAAACCTTTTTATGCGTGCTTTAACCTTTTTCTGTGTATTCCAAATGTAGTGGCCTCCGCCTAATGCACTTTCATGCCTTGTGAAGCAGCAGAAAAAACTTAGGAAAACGCAACTGTGCGCTTCGACATTTGGGTTAATTCGAACGATATACTCCCGTCTCAGATATGGGTGAGTTGAAACAGAAGTTGGGGTTTGAAGACAAATAGCTTCAATTTACAGTAGCAAATTAAAAGTCTTATCTTGAGCAGTCAGAGCGGATTTCCATTTCCCTTTACGTTAAAGCATTCTCTGAGAAGTCCTCCTGGAATTGGGAAAAGTGAAACTTTTGAAATGTGCATGAATATCTAATGGAGATTCAAATGAGGGTTAACTTCGACGTCGCTTTGTCATGCAGCTGTACGGCCAAGTTAGGGGACTTTCATGGACACTAGTGTGGGACACATCTTTGAATCCCTATGCTGAAGTGTAGATACGTTACAGTTAAATCCACCCCCCCCCCTCCACACACACACCCTGACCCCTCTTTACTTGGATAAATAATTGATGTCTCCAGTTAAAGTGTCAGGAGCACTTATTTATCGTCTTCCACATCATTAACAATGTCTCTCTCTTGCCTCCACTGTTTCTCTTAGCAAACATGGGGATTTGCTTTCATAATAAACACGTAGCTGTTTAACTTGAGCACGCTGACACGGCTCTCCAAGGAACCCGCCGTGATATATGCTTTGACGTGTTGTTCAGGGAAACAAACTTTATTTATAGCACGGGAGAGAGAAGGTAGCAACACAAACATATTTCTGTTTTTACAAACATTTCATTATTTTCATTTCTGTGGTTTTAAGTTCAGTGTATAGATACCGATGCTGGCAGTTTATTTAAACAATTAATTAAAGCTTATACGGAAGACACCATTGTACTGCAGAAGTGTACACGAGTTGGAAACAGCTGTTCTTCCACCCAAACGTTACTGAGCGGTTGGGATGCTGCAAAATATAATTCAATCAGTAGAGACTGCTTTAAGGGTGAAGAACAGTATTGATTGAAATTTGGTGCAGACTCCAAATTGGTTTTACTGTCAGCAAAAAATAACATCCCACACCCCCACCCCTGTGAATCTATGTTGATGCTGCTGGTGGAAGGGAAGGGGGCTGGTGAATTTTGGCACATCAGCAGCTGGAAGCAGCACACTTCAGGTGCAGCTGATTGGATTGATAAAGGGAATGGTGATTAGCGATTAGCTCCCTTGTGGTTGAGCGAAAGGAGTGAAACTGAAAGTCGACCTAGAAAATTTGAATTTATTTTACTTTTGGTGTTAGGAAATCTGCATTTGAATCATACTGCAGCTATTGTGCATATTTTTAAATATAAACTCACCATCTAAAAAGGACATTATTACTGTAAATAAAACGTTTGCATTTAAAAACATTTTTTTCTTTTTTTTTGGTGATTACAAATGTGACCAATTAAAGAGGAACGTCGATCAATCTACTTGTTCATATATAGTTAGCACCATGGCTGTTGGCAGACTGGCTGTTGTTCAAAGAAACAACCGTAAGAATCCCAAAAAACTAGAAGTGCTTTAATAAAAGGCAGAGCAAAACTGCAGATATAATTAATAATTAGAAAGGTTTTGTTACTAAGCTTAATAGAAAGAACGTTTCTTTATCACTCCCACAGCTTCTTTGCCTCCTCCTTCAACAGGGCTTTTATGCCGGTAAGAGTTTCCACACTAACATTACTCCGGTTGTTCCACCATCTGCTATTTCCACTACCTGGGGAAAGCTACTGTACACTATATCTTATCAAAATGCTCTCTGGTAAGCAGTAATGTAGTGTTTTTGTCTCAGGCTTTTATTGTGAAAGATAAGAACGGAAGGAGTGTAACTGTAATACGCTGCTGTTGACGATGCGAGAGCAATAGAGAGTCTGCTTTCTCGGTTCGGAATAGCCTTTGTGTTAATATTTTATTACCTTCATAAGCTCTATCCTCTTCCTTTGTGTGCCGTAAATGGAGCCCTCATTTTCCAGGGAGATCACGACCTGGAGACAGACAGAGTTGCATAGTTTAAGTACACCAGTCCAGACAAACACCAAGGATATGTTCATTGTCTAAGTAGTGATTGTCATCTACTTGATTGGATGAAGTGAACCAGAAGGAAATTAGACTTTAACCTGTTCGGTTAATACAGGGAGCAAGGATGACACGCTAGAGGACAGGAGCTAAAAGGAGTCATGAATGAAAAAGTCGGGGCAAAATCATGAAGTGGTCTTCAGGTTCTGACCTTCACTCGGCTTTGTAAGTGTAAAGAAAAGCAACTAAATAGGCTGCCTGAATGTAAAATGAAGGAAAAAGGTAAGCGCTCTGTACAGCATCACATGTTACAGTTCTCCAGTCCCAGCTAGTCGTGCCCATATTATGCACTGCATCCAAAGATCAAAACACTTGGCTGCTCTCTAATACACCAACTAATTACCAAACAACCACAATGTTTCAAGTCCCTCTTGCCAAATCTGCATCATAATTATTTATAGGCTCCCCCACTTGTGCTTGTGTCAAGAAAAGCTCCTTATGCCAAGCAAGCTTTTTCGCAAAACTTGAGGAATTTTATCAAGTGTTGACATCTTCAGCCTTCCTAACTAAATACGTCATGATTAACAAAAACATATCTTGCAAACCCACCGTATGTATACCTTCAGGGGGGAGGACTTGGTAAAATATCCAAGATCAGCACTTCTACTTATCCTGAAAGCTGTGATGAATAAGAACTTCAGACATCCCTCCCTCCCTCTGAAACTTTGTTTCTCACCTCCCGGTGGATTACATGTTAACTCCCCCTGAACGTGTGTGTGCAAAAAATGTGTTACATTCCTTCAGTGGAGCAATCCATGAGAATGTTTATATATGTTTGTGCTCAGTGGTGGAGGAATTATTCAGATCCTTTACTGAAGCAAAAGTATTTATACCACAATGTAAAAATACTCTGTAACGTCCTGCATTGAAAATGTTTCTGAAGTAAAAGTACTCAATGCAGAAACATGTCTCTAGGTGATATTATTGTGTATTATATCATTAGATTGTGATTACTGATGCATTAATGTGAAAGCAGGATTTTACTGTTGTATTTGAGGCCGACCTCATTTTAACTTGTTTTGTACTGGACGGGAGCTAATGATTATTTTCATTATTGATTAATGTGCTGATTATTTTCTCCATGAATGGATTGATTGTTTGGTTTGTAAAGACTCTTAAATGGTGAGAAATGCCATCACAATTACCCCGAGCCTAAAGTGACTTCTTCACCATGTTTATTTTGTCAAACCAGCAGTCAACAAAACATTAAAAATCCATTAAAATAATTAAAAGGAAAAGCAGCACATTTCTAAAGCCGGGGACCATGAAATGTTTTTGCATGAAAAATGAATCAAATGATCAAAAGATTGCAAATATTAGCGCCAATTTTCTGTCAATCAGTAAAAAGATATTTCCATCTGAAATGTCGTGCAGTGAAAGTAGAAGGTAGCATTAAACAAAGAGACAAAGTATCTCACATTTGTACATACAGTTTTTCTCATGTGGTTGAAAAAATGTGTCCATTCAGTTATATTTTCAAAACAGTTAACACATACACAACACTCACAACACATTAAAAACATGTAAGAAAAGCAAATATGTCCATCAAACAACACAACATGTGGTCAAATTAATATATTCTTTGAATCAATCATTACACAATGGACAACAAAATACAGCTGTCAGTAAGAACCGGATCCACCTGAATGTGTACTGTAAGCCTGTGCCATTTGTTGCAAGTTTATCACTGAATGAATTGTATTCTCCTGACTAACCCTGTTGCACTCTGCACATGCACTTTTTTGGAGATATAGTAGAAAGAAGAGAATTTTTTTAGTTCACAGGCACGGAAAGACCCACACACAAGAATAAACCAAACAAAAAAACCGTTCTGTCGTAGGCGTTTATGACCTGCAGTAAGCACCAAGACGAGACACATTGGGACATTCATCATGGTGGCGGTTTCGTACTGCATTCTTTCTTCCCCGAAGAACCAATAAATTATTTCAGTTCAACTCAGTGGCATCTGTTATAGATAAGATGGATAAGGGCTGATGCATCAGAGACTCATAACTATGCAAGTTATTTCTATCAGCTGTGAATACATTTTTATTTTTTTGTTGAACACAGCTAAGAGTTTTGACTCTATTAGATATGTTTTACTTGTTCTTAAACAGGTTGTGAAAAATGAGAGAAAGAAATGAAAAAGTGTTTACAAGTTTGCAAAAGAAGACTTCTACTGTGCTAACAAAGTGACGATAAAGATCAAAATGTCATTAGTTACATTCCAAAACTGCTTGTGCTGATTTCCCACTAACCCACACTGACTCTGTATTTACAGCTCAGGTAAACTGCACAGAAAGCCCTACTAGAAACAAATGCGCTCAGTGAGGAGAGTGTGTGATGGTGTACTCTGCGTAGGGAAATAGTGAGGGGGAGTGCAACAGAGAAAGCAGAGAGCTGCATTTTTTTGAGCTTATTGAATAAGTCGTTGATTATGGCTGGAGCCAGTGGCTTTAGAGAGTGTGTGTTCTCTGCCCGTGGTAGTTAATGTAATTGAGTGCAGCTGTTGGGCTTTTCTGCACAGATCTTTGTGTCTGGTCCAGTGTTACTGAATGTTTAGCCAAGACATGCTTACATAGTGAAACTGAGTAAGAACAGGGCATCTGTGTTTTATGTGCGTGCACGCCCGTGGAAGTTAAAGTGCGAGGTGCTCGGAGTCACACACGCAACACAAACACACATATGCTTACTCGCTGAGACTCCCTGGCTGGTAGGGGTTATACATGAATGAGGACATGCTTGCCAGTTCGAACAGCAGTGAACAACTGGGTAGCAGCTGTGCTGGCGGAGCACTCTGTGAGAAAGGGAATGCTGGAACAATAACATAAAAACCAAGTAACAATCTTCTCAGCGAAACAGCACCCCTCTGCAACACTTTACAACTCATTATATCAATTTGCACGAGGAGAGGGAAAAAAGTGTTCTTCAAGCTCAAACGGGGTAGAAAGTACACTAGCTTTGTTTTAAGGTCAAGCATAATGTAATGCATAGCTAATCTGAGGCGTGCACGCTTTTATCGACTTTTGCCGCAGTACTGACCTACAAAACAAAGAACAGATCCACTGCCTTGTATTAGGTCAGCAATTTGTGAAACCGCAGACACATTTCCAATATCCTTCACTCCAATCAGCCGTCTTGATTGTCCTGGTTATTTCATTTGACTCGGTGAGAGAAATCAGAGACGGTGCAAAAGTAGAGAGAAGGGAATGAGAAGCAGAAGCCAGCCCGTCATTACAGGGTAATGTTGGCTCCTGTTAGCCTCCCAATCAGTGCTTATTCTAATAGGGCCCAGCCGAGCAGGAAGAGAGGGGTCAGAGGTTTTCGAGGATCACGCGGTCACATGTGCCAGATTAGATGTGTGTGCGTATGCCAGCTCAAACGAATATAAGTGTGGTAAAACTGATTCATGCAGAGAGGGATAATAGCCGCATGTAGATGATGGTGACGGCAGATACAAAGCTGCAAACAAACAGATTGAGGAAGGGTGCAGCAATTAAGCTGATTCAGGAGAATGGAGGCGAGAGAATGAAAGGAGGACGGGCTAAAGAGAGCAGCCTTTAAGTCTGTGAGCGGTGTATCCGAGATGCTCAGAGAGAGACTGGGAAGAGGGTGAAGGGAACGAGGCGGCGGAAGTGAGATCAGGTATGGGGATAAAAAGCAGAATATCGTAGGAAGTGATTAGTTTGGTGGTGGTTGGGGGTTGAGAATGATGAGTGGGGAGAGCGGATGTGAAGACATGCAGAAAGATACAGGAGTTGGAAAACTGCTTCTGGTTCCCATGAACTCAAGTCCCATGAGACCTCAGCATGGAGTTGAACTCCAGGGTACGCTACTTCCTGTAGATCTTTAAATAGAAACCGATGGAAAATCCCATGTAGATGAACCTAAAAAAAGGAATTAAGAGAGCGAGACACGACAAGCAAAAACATTTTCACAACTGGCCAATTTTCTGTTAGATTTCTCTTAAATTCACCAAAAGTTACCATAGATGATGCCTCATTTGCATATTTTAACATTTTAGAACACTTTTAATACAAAACAATATTGTCCTTATGTAAGTAATAAACTGGGGACGTTTCTTGGTGATATCTGTTAGTTAAATCTACCCTATTCACCTGTAATGTCTTCTGAAATGTGTTGAACTTTACAATGCATATCTTTAAAAGAATACAATCTCATACTCTGAGACAGAAATGACTTCAGTAGCTCTTACATATACCAAACTTTCCAGTTTCATTCCTTTCTATATTCTATATTTTTAAAGAGGAGTTGGTTCATATATCATTGATAACCGGATTTATATTACATTTTCTTTCCTGAAAACATGGCGAAAATGGATGTTTTATGGCTGTTGACGGTACCTTCTGCTTCATGGATTGGTTTAAAGAGATATCCAAAATTACTTCTGTACAAACCTTTGATGAACACTTCGAACCATCATTTTAAACTTGACATAACGCAATGTTCAGATTTGTGCTCTGGAAATGTATGCAAAAGTTTGCGTATTTATTAAGATAATGCCTCATTTGCATATTTAATGACGTAAGTAACCAACAAGAGTAGTGTTATGGTGATATCTATTATTCACCTAAAGTGTCTCCCCTTAACTGTTGCAACATGAGTCAGTGCAGGAACAGTGGTCAACGGCATCTTCCCCACCTTGTCGATTGTCACAAGGAGCCGTATTTAGCTGCTCGGCTTCACATGGAGAAATGGAGATTCTCCCTTTTATCATAAACGCTAATGGAGATAATTTGTTCCATTGAGGGAAGTGTTCCTTATCCACAAACACAGCACTGCAGGATTGGTTCGATTAATGCAATGAACCGCTCAGCAAAAAGAATACTGGGGAGGTTGCTGAACTGGTGAAGAGAGCTGTTCGTGTGTTGTGTTGGCACTAATTAGTGCTACCTTCACTGTGAGCATTTTTCTCTAACTATTTCAGATTAATCGGCTACATGACTCACACTGTACATCTACAGTCTTTACTGCTAAATATATTCATGCCACATGAAACATTAAGTCTCCCAAAAAATACATTCAGGCTGGCTCTGAGACTAGGCTTTCTGAATTAACATTTGGTATTATAAAATGCTCCCCCCCCCTCCCTCTTCTCCCTGTATCTCTGTTACATCTTGAGGGCAAGAATTGATTCAATAATAAAAGAAAAATGAGCAGATTTTTCTCTCCACTTCTGGGTAGGAAGTGATTGTCTTCTACAGTTATTATTCTTTATTTTTCTTTTCCCTAGTTATGCTTTGAGAAAATGGCCAGTGTCTATAAATAGCAGCCATGCATCTTTTTGGCAGTAGAAAAAACTCTGAGCTATGTGTTTATTTCTCCCTAGGCCATATTGCGAAGAAGTGAGGATGACGAATATTTGGTGTGTTTGTGTGTCTGTGTGTGTGGTTGAGAAGGAACAAGTTTGCACAAGTGTGTGTGGTAGTAAAAGGGTCATGGGACTTCCTGAATGGAATGTCTTACATGGACACACACACTGAATCACTGTAGAAGTTGTAAACATTGTCATTGTTTCCCAATAACATGGTATTCCCCGGGAGCGACTGGATATTGGAACCAGCTGGAGGAGGATGGGATGCCGGTTTGTTTCGTTATATCTTGAACTCCATCAGATGTTGACAAGAAAGAAAGAGAAGAGAAAAAAAACCCCAGCATTGCAAGATAAAAAAAGAAGCTTCTCCCAAGCTGTTTGTGTTTGTTTTTTCAATGTCAATGCTGAACTTTTGAGATTCTTTCCCAGTGCTGTGTCAAAATAAGAATTCCCAGTCAGTTTGTTTGTTTATTGAGAACCTGTGAGCATTGATAAAAGGCCTTTGGACGCTCCTTTTCCTTGACCACCACACAAATCAAGTCACAGTTTCATCTCTGTTGCTCGGTTTTGAAAAGCAATCATCCAAATAAGAATCTGTTGAATTCTCACAACAGAGAATATTCAATCCAGTCAATACTAAAGTAGTAAATCACCACCACTGCTAACGCCCTAAGCTCAATGAATCCCAAACAATAATAGTAAACCATGCAATAAAACTCAATACCCGCCATTGATGGGTATAGGTTCATACACCTCTGAATAATATCCTCTCATTTAACCCAAAATACATCAAAATAAAATCCTCCTCCTGTTATTTGTGTCAATAAAACGCTCCAGTGCACCTCAATGTCCTCACAGCGTCACCCCATACGGCAACCAGACTTTGCGCCTTAAGGGCCTCCGGAAGACAAAAGGCGCATGAATTCATTTGCATGCCATTGCTTTGGAGGCCTACACTCTCTCTGAGCAAATCGTTTCTTCCCACAGAGAGGCCAATAGAGTCATTGTGCACTGTTTTTATCACCTTCTCTGCAGCGAAAGTTTACAAAGTGAAAGACGAGACATCGAGTGGCTCATCTAGCGATAAGTGCCTCACCTCCAACTTTTAAACCCTCGCTATCATCAAGTCGGCTGTTTGCAGTGCTTAAAGTGAATGAGTAGATCAGCAGTTAATCCTATGGGCTTGCGCTGCTAAGTAGCTCATCGCTGTCTGGGTGCTAAAGAGGGCTTGAATGCTGATGTTGTCAGATGCAGACAAGGGGGTGGGGGGGTAGATAAGCTATTGTTTTCCCAGGGAAAGTACAGAGGGCTCCATGTTGCGGCGCAACACTGATGCAACCTTCCGAAAGAGTGGCCACCTTTGGAGTTCTTTTGGGATGGGGATTTCACCATCCGCACACACATGCACATACTGTATAATATGTACATGCACAAATCAACCAGGGCATGCTGTAAAGCTCATGAATCCAGATGCAACACATGCAGCCGATCCATTCAACACTTCAACTGCTTGCCTCAGCTGAAAGCGGTAACTAAGGACGCTGTGTGTCAGAAGTGTGTGCCATTATCACATTACATCAATAAGAAGCATGCAACAACCTCTGTCCTTCACAGCTGTTTAGATTTGCTTCAAAAATACAAGCCATTCGGCATTCTTTTTAATATCAGCCAGCTCAAAATGTGTTTTGTTTTCTCTTTTATCTCTTCGATCTTTTTTCTCTTTCACTCCGACCCTTATTTTTGAGGGTAAAATGTAGTGCTCTTTTTGTGAGACTGAAAATAAATGTTCCTCCGAGCGCTGCTCCTACAGCTACTCTTCATTTCCTATCCTCAGTCATGAACAGATTAAACAGCCCTAACTGATCCAGATCAGATGGTAAACTGTGTGAAGTGATTCTGCAGGTCTGTAGACGCTTCAGTTATCTTTATTCACCATGTTGTGCCACAATACAATCAAAACAGTGTAGTGTAACCATAGAAACACTGCAAACATTCAATATTGTTACTGTGAGACTACCATGCTGATGGGAAAAACCTGTTTTATCTCATTTGTGACTTCAACGTGTTCTCAATATGACTAGAAAGAGAACTGTGTATGTTTTGTGCTTGTATAGTTTGTATTATGAAATGTGATGCAACATTTACTCCAAAAGCAGTTCCCTTGCTGACTACAACTGAATAAAATATATTTTAATAAAATAAAAATCTTAAACTTGTGCTCTTGGCTTGGAAGTTATGCAGACAAGGTTTTAAATATATAAGAGGTGTAGTTTCATACAAATCGTCAGAATTGCACCCTTATTCTTTCCAGGATTAGCCTTATCCTTAATGGATAAGGAAGCACAACTAATTATCTGATAGTGTCAGTTGAGCTCATTATGTCGATGAGTTATAGTTTGCAAAGATGGGGTATGATTTCTGATGCAACACAGGTCAAGTCAAACTTTATTCACTAAACATTCTCACAAAACCTGCAAAAGGAGTAATGCCCCCCAAACTGTGCAGGCTGTTCTCATACACTGTAATTCAGATGAACCCCACAAAATCAATTATTCTGTAATCCACATAAACCAGTGATCAAGGAGGCCGCTGTTCGAGTCACGGGTGAAACCAGAATTGATTTATTTGTGAAGGACTTAAGTAACGCCACTTCCGTAGTTATTTTAACCCAAACCACAAACATTTCCTAAACCTTACCAAACTGTTTCATGTTAAGAAGGAAGTTTACGAACAACCGTTTGTACAGCGCTGCTAAGCAAATAGCATCTTGGTGCTCCTGTGCTATTTGTAGAAATGTAAATAAGGAAATATGCAGACTATTTGGTGCGAAATGTTCCCCTTTCTATGCTAATTAGCGTCATTGCAAAAACAATCCAGTTCATAAATATCAGCACTAACAGCCACACGCAGTTACCGTGAAATTATAAGCGTCTTCAGAGAGTTGGTGGTAACTGAAATTTATAGTCTGACTTTCCACTGATCATGGCATATTAAATCCCATTCACTGTTTCTCTCTGTCACGTTTAAATTCCTGACCTGAAGTTTTAAGGATTGCCTCTGCATCTGATCAGTCAGGATCTGTAGCTCACGGTCTGAAAATGTATTATTTTATTTGTTTAACTCTGCCATTGTTCTACCTGCTGTTTCTTGGCACAAAGACAACATTTATACTTTGCCACATGAATGATTTAAAATCCAAAGCAAAAAAGGACAATTTGCACTCAGCTACAACACTTGCACCGTAATATCATCAGCGCAATTTATTTTGTGATTGTCTTGAGATGCGTCAGATAGCAGTTGCAAGTAAAACGCAATTCCTGGCACTCTCAGCGTCGGCAATCTTAATCTTTGTGAATTCAATGTCTCTCTACATGGAAAAAAAGAACCCTGCACAACAGATTTGTCAAGAAA
The DNA here is from genome assembly GCF_900634415.1 of Cottoperca gobio. Lineage (NCBI taxonomy): Eukaryota > Metazoa > Chordata > Actinopteri > Perciformes > Bovichtidae > Cottoperca > Cottoperca gobio. The sequence goes on along the minus strand of NC_041355.1, from coordinate 20,681,951 downwards.
GCACACACATAAACAATTGAATCGCTAAGATTCAATTCTCATTGTTGAAAGGCAACAGAACATGTGTTGAGGCTGCCTTAATCTTCTAGTAAAACTCTGAGCAAACCAAAGGCTATTCTAACGGGAGCATGGGAGATAAAAAAGCGGTTTCACAAAGACTTTGAATTGACTCTCGCTACATCACGATGACCAGTGCCAGATGACCTGAGGGTTCTGGGTGGCTTCTCGCTTTTAAGCATATCTAACATGTATTGAGGGAGCAAGGCCATTCAGTGCTTTCTGGACAAGCAACTAGAAGCTTAAAATCAATTATATTGTGTGTACTGGAAGCAGAGGCAGTGATGTGAGGACAGGTGGGATGTGCTTTCTTCTTTTAGTCCATGCTGGAGTCCAGAGAGAAAAGGAATAATTATTTTCCAAGGCATGCACAGGTATCCTGAGTACAGATTGTTTTTGTCTGTTCAGCCTTAGTCGCTATCATTATTATTGCCACCAACCCAGATATTTCTCTATTTCACTGTGGCTTTTATGTTATTGGTAACATGGCTATATGGAAATAAATTGTGTTTTGATAAAAACTCCCAGTAAACAGTCAATATGTAAAGAGCCCAAAACATGGAGACCAACTAAGTATTTATAAATTGTATTTTCATCACATTCACAGACCTAGTTCTACTGTAGAGCAGTAGGAGACTTTCAGTTGCATCATTATCAATGCGATCTTGGTTATAATGGTGATATTTCCATATACATAAAATTCCTTTTTTCCCTTTATTGCATTATCCATTTACCTTGGAATAGTAATATACATAGGTTTAATTCAAAGGGATTCATATTCCTTAGCTTCTTACATTTTAAAGGAGACTAAAAATATGCATATAAGCCTAAAGGTTGAGGAGCGAATCCTGATTCATTATTAGGTATGTTATGTTAGGCATTTTTCCCTCGGGCAATGGCGTAAGAGGTAAAATCACATGTTTGCCAAAGGATTTTTCCCGGCGAAGGAGTAGCTGCTTGGATGTCTGCATTACCAATATGAAAAAGTGATTGATATTTGCCAAGAAAGATTTCAAAAAAATTATTTGACATTACGGCTTAGTTGCTTTCTTGCGCTACGTTTGATAAGAAGATCGATACAACTCTCATATTTGTCCATCAAATCTGAAGTTAGGGTCAGGAGTCCGTTAGTTTTGACTGAAAGACGGCGTTCCCTATTAGCGCTTTCGTCTCCCTCCTTGAATCGGTTTCTGCTGATGCAGTTGGAGTGACTGCGGGTCAATCGCTGTCTGTTCAGCCATGGTAGCTATCGCTAATAATACTAACAACCCGGATCTTCCTCTATCGATTTAAGTTGCTGCTGTTTTCCAAAGGATTTTGCAGAAAAATAGATCTTTACATTACCAGTACAATAAGGTTACTGATCTTTAACATTGAAACTTGAAAACACACATACAGACAAACACAGATGTGTCCGGGGCTGTCAGGGAGCCTGTAGAACTGAGTAGTGATTCAGCTGAAGAGTTCTGCCAGCGTGCGTGTGGCTGGAGGTGAAAAAGATCCCTCTGTGCATGCATGAATATATTACTTCTGCTGCTGTTATTATCCCTGGCAAGACTACTGCATTTGGGACCTGCGCCCTGTTGCACTCCTGGCTCCTGCTTTCCCATTGTCACTGCTACACAATAAAGTAGGTCTGAATGTTACTTGTGAGGGTTTCTTCTCGGATTAGATGCTTCTTCATCTGCAGGGAATCAGAGATGTTCTTCACTGGGGTGGGGGGGAGGCTTATATGATGAAACATTCACAAAATTGAAACTGGCTGGCTGCGGTTTTCTACAACACTAAAACTATCATTTTCTAAATACAGCTCTGATTCACAGACAGCATTGCTGGCACACTAAGCACTTATCATGTCTATTCTGCCACAGACTGTATACGGTGTTGATGGATTTACTACACTGTGAAGCCTCGGCTAAACCGAGCTGTGGCCATTTTGACATTCTTGTGATCATCTGCATCTGGCCCTTCGGATTTAGGACAGTGCCCAGGGTGGCTTTAAAGACACCAAAACCCTTGAAATGCACAAAGCCCTGCAGGCAAAGCCTCTGAGGATGTGCCTGTCTGTCAGCTCGCGTGTCACCCCTCTCTGTCATCATCTACTACTAAATAAAGTCTGTGTGTTTTTATGCACGCATGATGATGTTGTTTTTGTTGCATGTTGCACCCTTCTTGCAGACAGATGGAAACCTCTGGCGCACCGCTGGGGGTCTCTCTCTTTTGAACCACCCATTTTTTCTCCTCCCTCTCTAACCCCACCCCCACCCCTTTGCGCTCACCAAACAGAAACAGAGCTTGAATCTCACACAGGCAGGCCCCAGAACCTGGCTGCAGGCAGTGGAAGCCTTCCCCTGTTAATACGGAGAGACAAATCTCTCCCTGCATTTGACACAATAACACTGACTGAGAGGGGAAGGAAGCGCAGATGCAATATTCATAGGAAAATTACAAGGCTGGCAGCAATGTAACATGGCACTGTGGCACTTAAGAATATGTTAGCATTTTGCATATATGAGCACTTGGAGGTATTTTGTCTGAGGCGCTGCGGTGTGTTTGCGAGGGCACCCGTACTGTTTGAATATGATATTCATGCAGTCCATGTTGTAGCATTGCAGGATTCAGTAAAACGTGATGTAAGCATGAAATTTTAAAGTGGAATGAGGCAACATTTTCTGGTTGCTTGGCTAAAGTGAAAAGGTAAGAATACGATTTGTAAGATAAGCCATGTTCTAACACTCTCTCATTCTCAATTAATGTAGTACTGACTTGTATTGAAAGAATACCATTTGTATGATAGCCATTCATGTTTCAATGACAGGACAAAATAAAAAACAGGTGGTAACACCAGTCTTTCCTTGAAAGTACCAGGGCTGTAGTGCTCAAGACCACATTTTTGATCAAATCTTTGCTCAGTTTGGCCTCGATCTCAGACATAGAGGGCTCAGGATTTTATTTCAAGACCATAACTGCGGAGTTATCACTAAATTGCCTGCACATTTTCTGATTTATTAGTGAACGTCATAACTGTGATTGCTCATAGTAGATTCCTCTCTGCAATGCCTTTTAATTATTTTAACCATGTTAATGGTACACTTACTGTATACAAACATATGAATGAAGATGAATCTGTATTTGTTGTCTGTGGCTGTTTTTACAGTAATGTGAGTAATTGAGCAGTGGATATGGTATGCATGTTCAGCGTTGTATTGTAAGTGTGGGACTCGCACTGGTCTTGTTCTTGATATCAACACTTCAAAGTCTTGGTCTTTCCTTAGCCTCGATACATTCTGACCTTCGTCTTGGTTTATAGGTGGCCTTCACTACAACTCTGGATAATACTTTAACAAACAGGTGGTGATGAACTTCAGCTGCTGCTTTTATTTTCTTTCAAAATGGATATATCGTGCTTTTCATGTGGAATGTTTGGATTTCTGTTTTTTTCCTTCTTCCATAGTGTACGGCTGAGTGGTCGATACACCGCCAGCCCTGTGAATTGATCTTAACCTATTACAGTGTACAGTGGCTTTTGGTCAGCCTGCCGTCAAATCTGCTGCAGCGTGCAGCCTGTCAGATAACACAGCTGAGAGCTTTTCAGTGTTCAAATCAATGTTAATTATTCTCAGAGTTTCCAAAAAAGAATGCTCCACAAAGTATAAAAAAGATCAGAATTGAGGCATTCAAGTTAGAAAGAACACTTTGTAAAATAAGGAGCAGAGCAACAAATAACTGGAACATCCAAATAGGACTTTAACAAGGAAAGGACAGCATTTTTTAAAGAATGCATGTGGATATGTAAAACTGTAAAATCAGTTAAATTAGGAATTCAGTTACTTCCTGCTGAGCACCTTAGAACTCCTATGCTGAACTGCAGAACTATAATCCTTCATACAGGGGAGATGATTGAATTGCCTTGATTTTTGAAGATCAAAAGGGACAAGAGACCATTAAGGCACCTCAGTGTATATATATATATATATATATATATATATATATATATATATACACACGCATAAATTTGATAACACGTCTACCTTCATTTTGCATATATAGATGGGTAGCAAATTAAATTAAAAACTCAAGTGGGGTCAGTCCAAAAAGGTGTTAAATGTGTACAGCTTACGATGCAACACTGGTGCATTTGAAGAAAAAGGGTTTTAATCTTCAAACATGTTCAAAAGAGCAAACTTCAGGCACTCCCACGTAGAGAATGAGGAGCAATGTGGAGTTTTGATTTATCGAAGTTAGTCTTCATCAGGGTTCAAATCTGTCTCAGTAAGGTGTTAGGCCAGCACAAGCTGCCAGAACAGCTTCAGTGCTCTTTATCAAAGAGTATCCAAGTCTCTGGAACTCCACTGGAGGGATAAACACCATTCTTACTAAAGATATTCCCTCATAATTGCATGGGGTAAAGATAAAGGTATGTCTGAACTGAAAGCAAAGCAGATATTAGAAGGGTTATTGCACATACAGACAATGTAAACATACAAGTGCACAAGAACAGAAGCAAATTCCCCCTTGGTGCTGAAAATTGAGACAAAAAAGCATCCGTGTCACACCTAACTTCACGCTTATCTTGAGGCTTTATAACTTTAGTTTATAAATAAACAGGTACAAAAAGAACTAGAAGGGCACTATTTCACCCTTTCTCGCAACGATAACCAAAGTCAAAAATAAGGTGTGCATCCTCCCCGTGGTTTGGATCCGCTCCAAATTGTAATGGGTTCTTCCTTGGCCCTTGCTACACCCTTCCACCAAGTCTTATCAACATCGGGGCAGTAGTTGTTCCACTATGCTACAGGCATCCTGCTGGTACATTTAGACACTTTGCACGCCTTCAGTCAATGCATACAATGGTATCTGGCTACAGCTGAAGGCTGTTCCGTTGCTTCAGTGGTTATTTTTGGCAAACAAACACAGAGTGTGCAAACTGCCTAGATGAGAGAGGCAACATTTGCTTCACGTTTGACCTGAACATTCCTTAATGTCCGTCCAAAATTTCCCAATGGTGTTCAGTTGGATTGAGATCTGGTGACTGTTAAGTTTCAGCCAAATGTAGGACCATTTTAACTGAATTTATACATTTATTTTCAAAAGAAAATGCATTTTGATGCTTGTTTCTGTCCACTACTGTGACGCAAACCATCCGGATTAATCCTCCTCCTCTGCCTATTGGTCCTCACCATGAATGCATTCAGAGACCTTCATATAATACATCCATGGTATACACATGCACCTGATGTCATTGTTCTTCTCTCCAGTGCCGTGAAAGCTTTAGGGGACGTTTTAGTCACATTCTTCATGCATGTCATGATTTATTGGCTCATACTGTTTCCATTCTATCGTTACTGTTTTTTTCCTTCAAATTTCTGGCGTTTCCACTCACACCATTTTTTATGTGATAATTGGAATTGTGCCTAAAAAACAGGTGAATGGTAAGGGATTTTATAAAGGTCAGACCGTATGAGTCACATTAAACCATTCAGTGACACTGCATGCCCTATATGGAATAATTCATTGTTAAAAAAATAAAACACCTGTCATCAGAGGTGGCAACAGTTCACAGGATCCACAGAGGACGGTCCGGACAATTCCAGTCGGCTTACAGGGAAACTCCCAACAACACAGCCAGCCTGATCCCCGGGGCCTGGCCACCATCTTCGTCTCGGCTCACAGCTCTATTGTGGCTCTTGCTTCCACTTCACCCTGTTGAAAAAAAGGCAGAAACTGGGCTTCAGTGTCTCCAAGTTGGACCCCTGAAGAGAGAGAGAGAGAGAGAGAGAGAGAGAGAGAGAGAGAGAGAGAGAGAGAGAGAGAGAGAGAGAGAGAGAGAGAGAGAGAGAGACTCCCTGTGGTAGAATCAGCCCTTCATACTGGGGTACAACTTTGTAGAGGATAATCTAGTCCTGTCAGCCCTCCCCTCATGCACAAACGCACACATACACACTTGGGGTAAAGCTTCATTACGATCACCAGCTGGAGAGACACCTCACTCCATCCATCACATCAGTGCAGTCTGGGATAGGAGGACACACTCCAGCTCTCATTTCACACATTACAAAAGCACACACACATACACCCGGCGGATGAGCTCAGAGGGCAGGAGATCAGAGATGTTTTCCAGCCAACAGAAATGAACAGTGCAGCGATTAGATCTGATACTGATCTTAAAATAATGGTGCATCGCAGCAGAGACGTTTTTTTGGCTTCCTTCTCTCCTCCCTTAAAATTCTTCTCTCCAGAGTCATAGTGTGGGGATGACAGCGCAGCCTTGATAATTTAAAGGTGGTTGCACTGTGATACTGCAGTGATCATTATAATGCACTAAACTGTTAATAAAAGCCAAAAATGTAACCTTTTTGTTTTCTCCAAGCTTGACTCTATTCAGTATAAGATTGAAGGTTAAATGGTAGTACATGAAATAAGTAAGCTACTCTTAAAGGGTCACTCCACTGTTTTCATACTTTAAGACCAGTTTATTACTCATGGTTAGTCCTAACAGTTGCACAATTCCTAGAATATTCAAAGTTGAAACTTTGCATGGGAATTTATGGGAAATTACCGGGAAATAAGAGCAATAAACTGAAAACAAAAAATCTGCCAAATAAAACCATCATTCAACAAATACATGCAGTGTGAAATGTGACATGTGGGGAGTAATCTAGCAAGCAAGTGAACTAAGGGTGAAATGTACTTTGAAAAAGTCAAGTCGACAAATTGGGCTGTGTGCAAACTTAAGAGTTTAAAATGAACAAACAGTGAACAATATGTTTTGTTACAATAAAGAATGAATGTGAATGTGAATTAGCATGCTCAATTAAGCTACTACATGGTAACAGCTAGCAAACAAAACATTTAAATATCATTAAAAATAAATTCACTGCAGTAATAAAATAAAAACGTACATTAAAGCATGGTTAAATTGACTACATTTATATGGCATTTTTCCAATGATCATTCAAAGCGCATCACCATCAGCATTCACCCATTCATACAGAGTCAGTGGCTACCATACAAGGTGCACATCAGCTCGTCAGTAGTTATAACCATTCACACACACACACTCACACACCCAAGGATCTTGCCCAAGGACACAACATGCTGACTTCAGGGGCTGGGGATCGAACCATCGTCCCTCTGACTGGTGGACGACCCCTCTACCTCCTGAGCCACATCCGCCCCGGCTGCATTTCAGATTGTGAGCATACTTTTATCCAAAATCTGCCATAAGTAGTATTGTTTTGTTTGTGTATCCCCCTCAAATAAGTTCACTTTTAAAAAGTAATGGTTTTAAATCGAAATTCTGTAAATGTTCAGACCCTTTGCAACCCTAGTCCTACTCAGTTTAGGAAAACAGATATAAAATATCTTCTTTGGTTTTGTCAAGTCTGAGCAGCCCAAATGATGTCATCAAGGTTATTTCAACTTAGGCTTGGAAACTTCACATTCATAACAGAAAGCTTACATTACAGATGTGGATTTAGAAACACAAGCGTTTACAGGGTGGAGGGGGTCTAACTAACGGTGTTACAGAGCATTATGGGAAATATAGGACCCAGTGTTATTGCTTGACTCATACTAGCCACTGAAATGAGGATAACCTGTACGCAGTTAAGACTCATGGAGGATGAAAAGAATAATCAAAATTAATTTAGTAAAGGGCGGAATTTCCTAACACTTAGTCTCTAGTATGGGTCATGCTCCAAAAATGCTGCATGCAATATTTCCCATGATGCATCTGATGGCATATAGCATCTTTTCATTAGACCCTACCTTAACGGAAACAACTCACGTCTTTAAAACTTCATGTCTGCAGTTTGTAGAGCAGATTTTCCATTTCAAACATTTTAAATCTCCAAGCTCATTTTGTGAATAAAGCCAGGTAAAATCAAGTTATGGTGGATTTACCTTAAATTATGACATATACATCTAGCAAAAATGGAAAAGCCTTTAAATGTAGCATCATACATACAGTACATACATTTAATGTTAAAATGTTCATCAAAAGGAAACTACACACACGGATGAATAAATTCAGATCAAATTCATTATTAGGGTTTTTGTGTTATAGGTTTGCAGTTCTGAGTAAATTCCACACCCTATTGTGTTACACTATTTCAACCCATCAGCAAGAAGTCTTTGAGTATATTTTTATATATTGAGATATTTTCAATGGTAAACTGACCTAATTCTGACAGTCTAACACAAGACATACTGTCACAAAACAAGCCAAAGCTATGTTCTGGCAGTTGCACATAGTTTCTCAGATTGTCTGGATCAGAGTGTGTTTTCTCTGCAGAGAAAAGAAAAGTAGAGCAAGAACAACATCTGGCCCCGGTGACAGAATCGCTCCGAACATGGCTATATTTTTTTTTTCTTCCTTCTTCTTTCACAATCTGTGGCACAAATCTGTGTAATGTTTTGAGTAATGATATCATCATTGCTCTGGCTGACACTTTACACTGCCAGACAAGCAAGCAACACACAGGTGGTTGGAGAAATGGATTCCACACCCGCACATACATCATCTTGATGAGGGTTTGGTATGAGAGAGGGAGAAGGGCCTCTGCTATGAGAGTGATGTAAATTGTTACGTTTAGCTTGACTCTACTGAGAAGTTTGGTGTTTCATATTTCTTCTCTTCTCTATCCTTCAATCCCAGGAGTTTAGTATGACCCAAGGCTGAACTCGTAAATTACTAGTATGGTCTTCAACACACCAGGAACTAATTAAAAAACGAGAGCAAGTGAGAAATAGCGAGAAAGGGAGAGAAGAAGAGTGTGTGTGTGGGGGGGTGGCAAACGGGGAGAAGACATTGCATATTTTTCGGCTTCACTGTAGAAGGACCGGATACTGTTTACTGCCAAAATAGAAGGAGAGAATTTTAGAGTTGAAAAGCGAAAGAAGTATTGGTTTGGCATAAAAGAGAAGAAAACAATTAAAAAGCACAAGTGTGACACAAAAAGACAAACTTTGTCATTCTCTATTCAGCGTCTCTACAAGATGAGTGTTATTGTTTTGTCAGCAAGATGTCCTGTTTCTCAGTAAATACCTTTTCGTCAGCTTGTCATTTTGTTCCAGGGATCCTTTTTCTACAAGGGAAGGTGTCACTTCTTTTAAATTGCAGGAATTTCAATTTCGGAAACAAAACTGTTCAAATTGAGACTGGCAGTTGTACAAGAAGTAAATCAGAAATTCAAAAGAAGGAGAAAAGTAAAACAAGTCAAAAATTATGTCTGCGTTAAAACCTGCCTATCCTGAGTGCACATTTGTTCTTGGTGGTTCTTTAATTGCGTTGCCTTGACAACTAGAACAATGCTGAAAGGCTCTTTCACTCCGATGCTGGCTTAAAATGATTTTCTCCATCATGCATTTAGCGAGCAATTACTGAGACAGACAAGGAATTTAACTTAAACCCGGTGTATCATTCCTGCTTTCAGAAAATGGAGGGGGTAGATGTGGGTGGGAGGAGGGCGGAGGACTGGAGAGTGGAGTGGAATTTTAATGCACGATATAAAGTGGACCACAAACTGAAAAAAGGGAAGAGTAAAATAAAGTTGAAGGGCAGAGAGAGACAGAAAGATTGGCATGACAGGAACAACAAATCAAAGAATGTATTGGACAATGCTCTTCCTTACAGTAGGTGTGTGTGTGTGTGTGTGTGTGTGTGTGTGTGTGTTTCTGTGTGTGTGTGTGTGTGTGAGTGTGAGTGTGAGAGAATATAAACCACACAAGTATATTCATCACACTCAGTGTGATGGGTCTGTTTTTCCACCTCAGGGTTCAGAGGGGCTCTCTGTCTTTGTTACCGCACTGCTCCCGTAGAGGGATCATCACATCATATTTCTTTGTTAAGCCATCGAAAACAACAGGTGCTGTCAGAAAATTAGAAGAGAGAAGTAAAGCATGACACATGACGAGCAGCGAAAGGACACAGAGTCGGAAAATACATGCTTTGTAACGTGCTCTCGCAAAGCAGATGAACGCTGGAATGTCTGTCGTCTGGAATAATGTGCGCGGTTTTGAAAGATGCCTTCGTCGTGAAAACATGATAATGTCAAATTGGCTCTCTCTGAGGAAATTGCAACAGGGTCATTGCCATTGCTCTGCACACTGTTCTCAGAAAGGACATGAAAAAGTAATTTGAAGTTTGGCAGAAGTATGTTTCAGTGTTTATTTTGTTGAGCATTATTGATGTGAAGTGTTGAAACACTCTCTCTACGACTGCATTTGTTTCATTTGTACAAATATAATAGTTTGAACCAGCCGTGGCACATGTACCAATGTGGCTGTACTACATACATACAGTGTGTATATGTATTGTTTTAAAGCGATAATAATTTTGTATTTTGGTGTTATTTTTATTTCCAGGCAACACACATGCAAACATGTTTTTTCATTTCATTTAACCGGTGAGGTCTAGATGGTAACTCTCGATTTGCGAAACTCGTGCGAGATGGTTGAAGTTTGTCATTGACCTCGAATGCTTAAGGTTAGGATAGTTCATCGTGCAGCTAGTCCCCCGAAAGTTTCCGCGCAGTTTCGCAAATCCAGGGTTACCATCCAGACACGACCCATTTAACCCACAACAGATCTTAGTTTGCTCTAAATGTATCTTGTTTTCAGTAGAATGAATACTGCCATGGCAACATTTTTACCTCTCCTCCTTCACCCCCCCCCCCCCCTCTGTTTCTCCTCCTTATGCCATGTTGGCACTGACTAGAACTAAGCAGGGACCTCATGGGATTTAAAAATTTACCACCCATGTCTGTGTTTAGTGTGGCGCATTCGCCTAGAATAAACATCATATCCGTTTCACTCATTTACTGACCAAATCCTGGGATTATCTTGATTGTAATGGGTCTCTGTGCTGAGTTGCTGAGTGAGCCTCTCGAATGTGCACCAAAATGGTCTTATTAATACTTTCCACTGCACCAAACAAATTCCTGACCCAGAATGATAAGGAAGAAAACCAAGAAATACAACGAGATGCCAAATTAGACAGAAGTAATGCTTTGTTTGGTGTTATAGTGGATTCAATTATTACAATGTATTTTGCATGGTCCGCTCGTGCCTCACCTGCCCATATGAGTGCACCCGTGCTCCTCACGTGCTATTCCCTGCCCTATGCAGTATTTACCTAACAGACTCTTTCGGACTGTCATAACATCTGTGAAATGTCTTAGCGTGCCTGGTTGCTTCAGTTGCTGCCACCTTGTTTACCTTCTAATTCTATGGGTTACTGTTTCCTTAACTATACCCTCTGTGGACAGCATGCTCGACCTCCAAGTAGGGACGCTCAGATACGACACCCAGTATCGGTATTGGTCCGAAACTGGCCAAAATCACTGAATCGGATATTGGATGGGAAAAAAAAGTATAATTTAAATAAGATCCATTTCCCTAACCTGACTCTAATTTGTCTAAACTGTCACTGGCTTAATTGAGTGTTGAGTTATATCCAGTGTTTTACACTGGAATTATAATTCCTTTAGATTTTCTAAATACTAAAGTTGCACCTAAACTTTTATTTTGAATGATGCTGACCAATCAACAATGCTACTAAAGTGCAGTATTGCAGCATGATGTATTTCTTCTTTTTGCAGAGTAGAATATTTGTTTGACTGTTTGATCATGATGTTTTTAGATGGCTAGGTTCGGTAAACTGCATCCATACAAATGTATTATTAACAGCTTGTTGGATTGGTATCCACACTGGCAGATACTCAAAGTTTTGGTATGGGAAGTAAAGTAAAAACTATAAAGTAAATTATGCAGTGAACAGGTACGTCTATTTTAATACGTGAAATGAGGAAATACAATGACATACAGTATGAAATAATATTTCTCTTCAAAGTATATTAAATGTTGCTTTGAAATGTATCGTGTCAGGTACATTTACAGATTACTGTACTTTAAAATAGCTATGAGTGGAGGAAAAAACATGATAAATACATAAATAATCCTACAATGGACTGTATGCGTGTTCAGACTCATCCTGAACACTTTATAACACTTACGCTTTTTCTTCCTAAGACTCAGATGTGAAGAGCAATACCTCACACATGTCTGTATGTAAGTATGGAGCTAGAGCCAGGTGGTGATTATCTTAGCTCATACAGTAGCTTAAAGTAAACAAAATACACCTCCTAGTACTAATTAACACGTTGTATGTATTAATTAACACACAAGGAGAAATGTAAAAATGACAATGAGCATTTTTTAGAGAGCCCCTGCTTGTTGCCTGGCAAGCGCCTGGCAGCGTTTTGCTAAATAATAATTAGCATGTAACGTCCTCCTGAAAACACGAAGTGGTCATTTCTATTTGTGTACATATCTTAAAAGAATACATAAACAGATATGTAGAATATGTAATTTAGTGAGCTCTAAAGTTGGTAGGTATGTTTTTATTAACGTTGAAGAGCCTGTCTGTTTTCCTTTGTTCCTGGCCTTATGCTACGCAAAGCTAACGGCCTCCTGGCTCCAGCTCCACACATGAGAAGTACTGATCTTCTTTACTCTCAATTAAGAAATTGAATAAGCATTTTTGTGAAAAACTGTCAAACTTGAGTTTTGCTAATCAGAGAATCAACAATGATGTGTCACAATACTGTAGAAGTTTGTTTTATTCATACATTATATATTTATATCTGATGTAACATATTTGGACAAAACTGGATGTTGGTCAAAAAGATGTTTTGTTTAAGTGACTCCTATTGTTGAAATATTGATGCACTACAGAACATTATATTGATTACAACCACTGTTCTAAAATGAATCTACTATAACTATAAAGTACAACACAGCCCCAGAGCCTTCTGAGCAGTAAGGCTTTTAATCTCATCTCTTAAGCTCTATAGTGTAACTCTGATAGCATGCATATGCTTATGTTGATGTAGTATGATGATGGTACAGCCTCTGTGTTGTGCAGCTATTAATCTATTTCGGCACTCAGCCTCAAAGGCTACATTATAGATCTTGATGTGTTAATCGTAGGGTTTTTGGTTATTATAAAAAGCCAATCCTTCGTTTGACATGATTAAAATAGATGGACGGTATGTACATTGTGAGTTTACAACCTAAATGTAATGCCCACCATTTTACACAGTTAGTGGGAATAGCAGCAGATACATAATTGCAGCATACTCAGATTACTTCATGTTCATGTTGCTTTTGTTTGCTGTCCATTGCTTTAAAACTAATGCTTATATGAAAAGGCTTTTTATGTCCTTGCTACCTTCACAATAAGAATACTTGGGCTTGGTGTGTGTGTGTGTGTGTGTGTGTGTGTGTGTGTGTGTGTGTGTGTGTGTGTGTGTGTGTGTGTGTGTGTGTGTGCATGCATATGTAGTTTCTGTCCTACCATAAGCCACATTTTGGGAAACATTTTACACACCATTTAATTGGGGACAGAATGGTGAACCTCATTTGATTTCAGTGCAGTTGCATCGAGCACAATATAAAATGGCTTCTGCCCTAATTGGAGTTAGGTTAAGGTGTGTGCGAGTGTGTTTGTGTGGAAATATTTCAGAGTACAAACACTCTATCGGAAGGTGCAAGCAATCAACTTCATCCCTTATGTTTTTAAAGATCAAAAAAGTCCTGACCTAATTTTGACTCTTTTACCCCTAATAAGCTTCTTTACACACCCCAGGATCAAACATATCCAGACCGGTCTCATTCCCAGGTTGTCAAATACCGACATTTTGTCACGCCCTCTGCATCTGCTATTGATGAACAAGGCACCCTTTAGTGTATATATGAGATGCATCGGGCTTTCAACTAACTCCACTGTAAACCCATCTAATATTAGATGCCATCCATTCACTCCAGCCGCGTGGGGAAGATGATTGGGTGGATGGATGGGTCAAAGAAACACGGGACTTTCACCCAGGGCTCTGCTGTTCATGTCCCGTGTGAAACCAAATCTCAATACGTTGACTTATTTTAAGTTACGTACATAAATTGTATATTTCTCCACTGTGCGACTAATAAAGGATTATCTTATTTTAAGGTAATTTATGTAATTTACTTAATTTACATAACATATTTATACAAGTTCGGTTGGCTAAACCTAAGTGAGGCCAAGGGGTACCCACTGCGTTAAAAAGTGTGTGTGTGTGTGGGGGGGGGTTCTGACCAAGTGTCCATATGTGAGGGTTTATGGAATGAGAATTCCGCTCAGAATGTTTTTTTTTTTGACAAAAGCAATTAGAGAATGTGTCATTGTGAATGAAAGTTTTTTTTTGTATGATTCTAGTATGGGAAAATGGAAAATTGGAACAGGTCATTCTGTTGTGCGACAGAGCAGAAGGCTTTATTGCACCGTGACTGTGTTTACAACACACACACACACACACACATATGCTCATACACAAACACCTAATACCCAAACCAACAACACAGACAGACTCAGAGACAGACAATAAACCGACCAACTGTCCCGCTGTCTATTTGGCAATGTTGGGTTTTGTCCACTGTAAAAGAGGCAATGGCTCAGGCCAGTCTGCAGGACAAAAGGCAGCAGAAGTCGGGGAGGTGGGCAGTCGGAGAGTTGTGTTCTGCTAATAATGGGGAGGAGGGTGCTGGCATTCAACCTCGTGGACCAGGGCCACGGAAACAGATGTGAAGGAGGGAGCTGGTTGGGGGGGGGGGTGGTGGTGGTAGTGTGGGGGCAGAGAGTTGGGACAGAGTGATTTGGTGGCAGAGAAAAGCACAGAAGATAAGAATTAGAAAGCAATAGGACAGAAAATAGACTATAGTCAGGCAGAGATATGGAAAGGTAATGCGGGGCAGAGAAGGGGAACTGATAGTCTTAGCTGCTGAGCAGACAAAAAGAAGGAAGTGAGTTTGCGAAACAAATAAAAGGCAGAGAATCTGCTAATATATTAGCGTCGTAGAAAAATAACGGGGGCTTTAACTAGATGGAGAGAGAGGAAACTGGGGGAGTAAGAGGAAGCAAAGAGGAGCAGAGGCTGTGAACGTGAAAGGGGTCTTTGTTTCCCATGGTGCTCTGTTATGACGCTAGACCAATCCATTCATTCTAAATGGCAACGGCAGCTAGCCACTAAACACACACACTCACACGTGCGTAACGTAGATGACGGAGCACAATCACACCTCTCTCTCTCATTCTCGCTGCTTTCATCTTTTAGCTCATCTTGTACCACTTTCACACAGACTCCCCCCCAAGCTACTGCCAATTCAGATACGCACACACATAATCAGCAGATAGTTCTCTTGGTGCGGTGAATACGGCGCCTCGTAGCCTTATCTATCTTATGCAACAATGTGTAATAGTGTGACCAGTGCAGAGCAACCGCGGTGTCGGCTGCACTGGGTTAGTGGGAGCAGAACTGGCAGCAATCCCTAATGTCTCCCTCACTTTGGCTTGGCCTATTTTCTCTCCTTTGTACTCCTTGCTGTTCTCACAGTCCTTTAGCCGCTTGCTGTCATTAAAGCCAGAGGCACTTACATGTACATGTGCTATTATTGAAGCCAGGGGCACTTATCGGGGAAAGAGTTTTAGTTCTTTGCTCTCATTTAAATAAGAGGCACTTTATAAGCAGTGCTTTTGTCGACACTTGCTTATCTGCACTTATCTGCATAGGATTAGAATGATGAAAATTGTCGGATCAGAACTGTGTGGATTGTTCCCGTCATTAAGAGCGCAACTTGTACAATTGCATGCAAAGCAGACAAGGTTGTAAATCATTTTTAAGCAACTTTTGCACACACACACACACACAGGCGAAAATACACGTTCACATGAAAAACTTCAGAAGCAATAAGAGGATAGTTCGTAACACTCCCTGACCTGCTACCTCACTGTGTGCTCCCTGCTTTGGCTGTCAGATGTGGTTAATGAGAATCTGTCGACTCCCATAGACCGGCGCTCCTATAGAGAACAGCCTGCTGGGATACACACACCGGTACATGCACGCACACACAGACGCTCGCACAGAGCCTTGTCATCACACAGAGAGGAACCTGCTGGCCTATTGTAGATCCCCGTGGCACAGGGATCACCTCATATCCCCCGCAAACACACAGCACACAGCAGGCAACTCCAGGCCACAAACACAAACACACATGCTTGCGCTAAGCCTTTGTAAGCACACATTTTGACTTATTTCTCACATGCTTTCTCTTCAGCTCTCATTTTAATCACAGTTCTATCCCCTTCCTTTCTAGCCATCTACCCCCTGTCTCTTTAATTTTCTCTGTCTCTCTCTTAATCCCCCCTAACATCCATCTTGCTAATGCCCCCTTCATCCAAACACCAGCCCCCCTCCTCTCTCAGCCACTGACCCCCCACCCTCCCTCCAGAGACGACTTCGCCACGGCTTCTGCTCTCCCATTCAGCCCTGCTTGTCCCCATGTATTCATAGAGATCCCTGATGGAGTGGGGAGTCTTTGTGAGCGGGTCAGCCTCCTATCACCCTCCTCTGACCTCATGGTCTACTCACACATACATTTGCGCACACACTGGATCCTTCTCACTTGCCATATGGCATGGGCAATGACAGGCTAACAAAAGAGAGCTAAAGAGGTGTCGGAGAGGTTTGTATGTGTGTGAATGTGCTCTGCATCAAAAGAAGGCAAAGCAGCCAGGCATGGGGCAGGGTCCAATATATGAAATTATCAGTTTTTTGTTGTTTTCTTGGACACGGAGAAGAGAGGGAGGCGACTTTCCACCTTTTCTTCCTGCCGTCAAAATCATTGGCTCAATGAAGAGTAATGAGAGGAGGCCATGATTGGAGCACAATGGGGGCACACTTGATGGAGTGTTGAGCAATGCAGATCTATCTTCATAAGAACAGTGGATGTGTTGTTATGACAACAATGCCATCATAATCGTCATTGTGTCATCATCATTTCGATGTCAGGCATCAGAGTGTCGTCATCAACATCATCTCCATCCTCAGTTTGGTGTAATAATGGCACCTATGACTTGAAATGGCAGTCACCATCTTTCTTCAAAGCGTTTTTCCAGCTCATTTTTGTATTTTCACCGGTTATTTCTCTGGGTAATAATGATGATGGTGTGATGGGCAAGAAACACAAGCAGTCAGACAATCAGGCAGGTTTTAAACACACACCGAAGTTAGCCAAACACATTTGGAAGTTAAAACAACAGCAAACTGTAAACCTTTTAACCAAACGGTCTGTTAGCTCACTTTTACCCCCTTTACACCTCGCATTAAAACATTTAGGTGGTTGGATTGTAATTGGATAGTGCTTGACCACATGACCGTACACTTGTAAATGCACCCAAAACGCAATTAAGACGGATTGGCCAAACCACCTGCGGAAGTGGTCAGGGACGCCCAGTGAAGTGTGAATGCAAATGCAACTTCCAGTGAGGAAGCAGCCTTTAGCTGCTTAGCGAGCTAAGCTACTAGCAAGAAAGCTTGTCAGAATGTACAGTATATTAAAGATGAGACGTGTCTGCCTTCAATTTGGTCCAACGGAAGTATACAAGCAAAACTGAAACTTTTCATATCAAACCCGAGAGGTTGAGCACTCCTTTCTGGTTCCTAGCAGCTAATGCCTCGAGCCTCAAGCAGATATAAGGAGTGGGCTACAAAGGTCCAGCAAGTCTCCCTCTGGAGCCAAACAAGGCTTTATGGAACTGTTTTCACACATGCAGTAGTACTCCCCCTGTAAACAAACTTCTATGTGTGAAATCGTTGGAGTTCCCCTTTAAATATACACTTGTGTACGCTTAGCACAGCTAAGACCGGTGACGACAGCTCACAGTTGCTGGTTGTCATAGTTACACAACGCTCTTTTGGTTATGTCGCGTTTTCCAGCTGCACAGCAGTCAGAATCAATGACTGTTAGAGTCGTGATGGAATAATTTGTCATTGTAAGCAGAGATTAAACAAATGCAAAAACTGTCAAATGAAGCTGTGGTGTGAAATAATTTTTAAGAAACATCTGGAGACCAAACACCTCTTAAGTGAAAATAATCAATGCATGATGTTTGTGAATCTTTTATCGTTGAAAATCCATTGTTTATTCTAAGCTCAATATTTAAGTGCAATTTTGAACAGCAGCTTAACCAAAAACTGCTGCATTGGAGTGGTGCCTTGAAACAAAAAAAAATCACTTTTGTGGTTTAAGAAATATGTTTGGAAACCACTACTTTCACTCAAACCTTTTAGTTTGTTCTTTTGAGAAAAAGATCAGTGTTTGTGTTTGGTTACTCAGATAAGCCAAGCAAACCTGCCTGCACCCCATCAACAGCAAAGGAAAGCGTGCATGTGTGTGTATCGTCATACTTCTGTGTGTCCACAGCAGGGTGGGCCTCATGCCCTATTTCAGTCAGGCCTGATATGATCAGACGTCAGATCGTGAGCTCTTCGTCTCTCTCTGGCCCTTGGCGTTTCTGCAAGGAGGTGCGAAAAGGTCTAAACGTTGACAAAGTGCAACAGTGCCTTTGATACCCCGGTATCATAACGATAAAGATCCTCCAGAAACTCAACAATACAGCATTTGAAACACAGACATTGTGTGATATTACATTTAAAGAGAGTGAGGAATTATGCTGCACAAAAAAAGGGAGGACGGTCAAGTGGGCTTTGACAGCCTTGGTCTATGTAAATGCTCTGAAAGGTACAAAAATAGATAAAGAGGACGATTTTCTGTGGCCATTTCGAAGGAGCGCATGCAGCTTGTTTCGCAAGATCGACAGGATTATCTTTTGAAAATGTCCTTTTAAAAACTATCATTTCTAATCATGATATATTTTCTATACCTGTAAATAAATAAGAAGGTCTTAGAAATATTAAAGCAGACTATTTATCTCCTCTCCTATCTTTTTCATCTCATAACATTTATGAACTCAGACATAGACATTTAAAACCCATTCACTATAAATGGAAATGTCATCAGGTCCTCACAGCAGCTAAACACAAGATCCTGATTTGTCTCCTCATGCACAAAGATGAGGCGGGTGGGGTAATTATACACAGGATATACAGGTCGAAACAGATGTAGCGTGCTGATGATAGTAATGTGGCAACTTTGATGACAACACGCTGCTTTAAATAAACTGAGCCTTTCAGCAATTACCACATGCTTACTGTCTCGACTTCAGCAGTTGGAGAGTGAGTGATGTGTTGAAACCTCTGGGTCTGAAAAGTGAAGCGGATGCGGGAGTGCCTTGGACCTGCGTTCATTCTAATGACCAGCAGTGGGCAGCTCCGATTCTATAGAAGTCTGACAAAATCTTCTTACTCAATGTATTACCTCAGTAAACATTTTCCTAATGAGTTTGTCCCAATTGCTTCAAATCTTCTTCAATATTTGTAATTGATGTTCCCATTTGGAGTAACATTAACATCAAAGCAGCATGGCTACCTTGTGATTGACAGGTCGCTACCACTGCGTTATTCAGCGTCCGGTTGTTCTAAAACACAGTCTATGGAGCAGGCGGGTAAGTAGTTTTGTTTAAAGCATGTTTAAAAGTTAGCGAGCCAAAAGTTAGCATTCCAATTAATATATTACATATGCACCTTGTAACTTCTGGTTCTAAAGAAAGATGGCGACAGCCAAAATGCCAAACTTGAATTCACAAACCAATGGGTGACAACACGGTGGCTATGTCCACTACTTATATACAGTCTATGGTCCAGTTATTGACATATTTGGCAAGTCAGGAATCCAAATACAACTATGGCCAAAATGAGCTTGTGTACAGGAAGTAATTGATACAGTGCTTAGTTATAATGTATTTTCAGGGCGGCTCATTTAATTAGCGGGTGTTGGTGCAAGCACAGGATTTGAAACAGTCTAGGGACAGAAATGTGGAGATGGTAGCTTTTTCCAGCACAAACGGCACCAGGGGAGAAAAAAGAAGAAAGAAATTGGATTATTCAAAAGGAATGGCAGACTTCAGATCAGCTCCGTCCCCTTAGATAAACACTGTAGGGAAATCTTTTTCCTTTTAAATTTCCCACACATTATACTATTTAACTCAAAACAATTTATGTGAATTTTGAACAGTCTGTGATTACTACGAAGTGTAACTCCCAAACACTTGATTTCAAAGTGCTCAGGTGAAAAGAAAAAGGATAAATTAGACTTCTTACAACAAAAAACACATCCGACACGTTTCCTGTTCATCCCTCCCCCCCTACATCTCACTCTGTTTCTTTTTTCTTATTTCGTTCTTCTCTCGTACTTAATTCTAACAATCATCTCCCCTCAGAGAAATCCATTTTCGTTTTCACATACGTGCGACATCTATCAGAAGCTCAGGATAATTGTTAGCACTTTATATCGAAATAGAGCTGGTGACTCTTTTGCACGGCAACCATGACTTGCACACGCAAAGTGTAAAGATAGAGGTGCACACATACACAAACACAATCCCACAAATCACAGGTCTCATTTAGTTCCCTTTCTGTGTTTTAATTACAGCCGAGGCAAGCTAATCACCTCCTTAGTAGACAGCATCACTAACGAGACACAGAGGGAGGAGCTGAGAGGAAGAGAGGGAGGAGAGAGATACACATAATTGAGATGAGCAAAGAAGAAGGATGGTGGAGGGGAAAGTGGCAGGGAATAAAGAAATAAGACATGAGAGGTTGTTAGGAGTAAGTAGATTAGGTGGAAGGAAGCAGGGATAGGGAGAGAGAGGGATTGATATACGATACAAAGAGAAAAGAGGAATCAAAAAAATAATAGAGCGAGGGAGAGGTGGGTGGATGAAATAAATAGGGACCATAGAGAAAATGAAGCTCGAGTTGACAACAAACGGATCAACTCAAAGAGAGCGACGGGTCTGGAGAGACTCAGAGCGAGGGAGATGGACTTAAGAGGAAGCAAACACAAAACAAGAAAAGCAAAGGAAATTTGTAGCGGGAGAGTGAGAGAGAGAAGCCTGACAGAAATAATGAGAGTCCCATACCTCCCACAAAGCCAGCCATGTCTGCCTTAACTCCCCCCTCCCTCCCTGGCTGCTCCTTTCATGCTGTCACCCAGTGAGTGTCTGAATAGCCTTTTATTATTCAACAGTCTGGGCAGGTCATGGGGTCATCGCACGGCCCACCACTCTGCCACCAGCAAACATTCAAACACACTCTCAAATGTGACCCTGTGCGCATACTCGCACACGCACACAAAAGAGTAAAAAAAAAAGCTATTTGTGGATGCAAACCGACACAAAACATCGACCGGTAAGCACTCAAAACTACCCCAACTTCAGCCAGGGCGATTTGACAAAGTGTGACAGTCCCTGATGCATTCATTATAACACTTGTCCACCCCTTGTTACTGTATCTATCTCTCCCATGCATCTGCAGCGCTTGGGAGCTGTGGCTGCATTGGTGCATGTGTGAAGGTCTACGTCTGCTTGTGTGTGACAGGAGGAAAACAGAGATAACAGTAGCCCGGCAGTATCAGCTCCCATCTTATCTGCTACACAGCCAGAAGCAGGTATACAAGCTAATTGGAAAGTGCCAGACACGCGGTAGACTGGTGAAACACACGCTCACCTTTCTGGGGAGCGAAGCAGACGAGAGAATTGGTAGCTGGAGAGAGAATAAGAGAAACAGGGAAGGAACAATTGATGGGAGAGAGTGAAATGATACGGCAAAAATGAGACAAAAGGAAGGAGAAGTGGAGAGGGAGGAGTAACAGAACATGAGGAAGAGATAGAGATGGAGATAGAGATGGGGGGGAAATTGCAAGGAAGACAGCAGAAACCAGATACAATATCTCCAAGACAAACGGTAACTAAGGCACAGTTCCCTTCTGAGATACCACAGGTATTGTTCCTATTCTGTCTGTAACTGTATTGTCAGCAGAGTCGAAATAGGAAAACAAATAGCATCTTCTACATCACTCTACAGTGTGTGGCTCTTTCCACTCCACTTGGTAATGAGTCACTCTGTCAAATCTTCTCTTACAATTTGACATCTTGCCCTGTATACTTCCCCTGTGATGTGTTTGTGATATATGTCACAGTCCTTGGCCATGCCAAACACTTTAGGGGACGTTCACACATAGTAGCTGACGTGGCTCGAGCCCTTGTTGAATAAAATGTTCCCCCTGGACCACATTAATAAAGAAAGAATAAGAAAATTACAGTATATTTCAACCTGGCATCTTTCCGATAAATGTGGCCATTGTTACTGTTTGGGTTGTCATAACTTTGCACTCGTCACTTCACCTGCTGTAGATATTCGTAAAACAAGGGTTCGCACAAAGCCACCTAATTGGAGTTATCATCTGCTTTCCTTCTAATGTGGAGCTTTATGACCTTTCCAGTGTAAGATATCTATGTTAATTGATATATACATGGAGCTGAGTTAGAGGTTCATGTAAATGATATCATGTTCAAATCTAATGTTTTTCTGTTTGTCTTAATTCTATGTACAATAAGTGCATTTCAACATAATGATTGAATTGGACATTGTTACAACCTCCACCGAGGAGGTTTTGTTTTCGGCTTGGTCTGTCTGCAGGTTTACGATATTTATGAAACTTGGAGGAAGGGTGTAGCATGGGTCAAGGAGGAACCCATAACATTTTGAAGCAGATCCAATCCACGGATTATATTTCACGTTTAACAGTGCGAGATAGAGCAATTGGGCTGCATTCATGTATTTTCTGAATAATCTGAAAAATGACTTCCTTACTGGGGAAGTTCTTGTGAACCCCTTAAGATGGAACAACAACTCGAGAATCGATATCAACGTGTTGTTTAAATGCTCTGAGCAATAGAATACAACACAACTTATTTGTAGCTTCCATGTTGTTTCCACATTACAACTTGAAGCTCATGAACACACCGAAGTTGTAAGACTGACTTTACAAATCGGGAAATGGGACGACCGATGAGCCTGTGAATGCACCATTGGGTCTGCTCTCTCCAAGTGCCATTGAAGTTCTTTGTGTATCGTGAATCATGATATATTTAGCATGCCAATATCAGGAAGCGAGACAGTCACAGGTAGTGTGCCCTGTTTCTTTTCTTTTTATAAATTGAGCCACTTTCCTTTAAAATGTCTGTACACGTCGCTCCCATGCTGAATAATGTTTTTCAGAGCTGTTTTTCCATTTCTCAGTCTTTCAATCATGTGAGTCATTACTGTGCATCTCAGAATAAATCATCAGACCTTGAGCAGGCGTTCAACAAGGCCAGAAGCAGGTGAGAAGTTGTGATAATGGTTATTGATTAGCAAACTAAGCACACTGTGTCCTGTCTTGTTTTTGTTACAGATGAAAGCCTCTCCGAGGCTGCCTCGTGTGCTCACTGAAGAGGAATGTGTGGGAGAAAGATGTTAAAGTCGAGGTAGCTATAGCTATATATATATATATATATATATATATATATAAATATATAAAAGTAATTAAGCGTAAACAAAAGCTGGTGTTGATGATGATGTTTTGCATGTGGGATTTAATTATAATATAATAATAATGATGGATGCTTGTTTCGATGGTGTTCAAAAAAAGACTAAATGCAGAGGGCATGATAATTGACAAAGTGTGCTTCTATGCATTAAAATTTTTCTGGATTCATATTGCGAGCGTGATTGTATGTAACCATACTTTGTATCAGCATGTGTTTGTTTTGTGCGTGCTCTCTCTGCTCATCTCCTCTGCCTTTGATGAGGCCCCTGGGAGTGACGGTTTGCACTTCAGCAATGTGTTTTTTCTTGTATCAGAGTTTGTAGAACCTAATACCATGAGAGAGCCTCCTTGCCATTTGCTGTTTATTTGGCACAGGGAAAAGCTGTGATGTGAATTAATTGCTCGTTAGCTGAGAGGAGCCAATAAGAAAAGCCGAGGAGTGATACAGTCTTGACAAGACCTGTCTGATGATGAGCCATGCTGATGAACGACTATTCATGTGCTGCAGATCACTTTTCACGCGTTTTTTTTTTCAGTTGATGAACAAACGAATGCTTATTTTGCAGTTCATTGAATTTTCTGTTACATCTCTAATCATTTTTGCACATAAAATTAATAATCTTTGACATTTATTTGATCTGCCTCTATTTTTCTCCTCATAAAACCATTACGGTATCAAACAGATTGACGCCGCCCAGGTTAATAAGCATAGATAATCTAACGGTTTGTAAATGGCATGTTTTGAAGGATAAATCTCTTGGTAAAGTCTTCAACATCTCTGCGAGTGATTGGTAGTAATCAGACAGTAATGTGATGCATGCATCGATGTGAATACACTCTAGTGAGGCGATAAAATCAATGAAACCAAATGAAACGCAGGAGCTTTCACTTTACTTGCTGGGAGAATGAGGAGTGAAATTGTCAAAAATTGGATGCACGTCATGAAATGTCATTCCTCCATCCATCTTTGATTCTATCCATCCTTCATCCCTCAGTCAACTTTTCCCATATTTTGTCAATTTTTCCCATATTTTGTCAATTTTTCTATTTCTCGTCTTCCCAGTCATCCGTTGCGAGTGTTCCTCCTCTATCCTCTCCGTCTGCAACTCGCCGCCTGCTGAGCTGATTGAACATTTTGCTGTTCGCTGTCTGGATTCTGTCCCAAATCCCCTGCATAATCTTGAAACACGGTGTTAAGCATTCCTCAATAGAGTCCAACAACTTGTGAAATATGTGGTCAATTTGTTCATGTTAGCAACAACGCTGCTTCCCAGCCAAAGAAATGTTTGTCTTAATCCACTTTATCTCCATACTTTGAATAACCTTTTCCAAGGTCTTCTTTTTTAGTTCTTTTTCTCCAAACCAAATCAAGAGGAGCTCAGGTGTGGCTAATGCTGCTGTATGACTAATGGGTACTCCATACACACACACAGACACACACATGCAGGGAACCCACATATAAGCACCCACACAAGCATCCCAGTACTCTCAAGGTTGTCACAAATCAATCCGGAGTTGTGTTTTCATTAGGCTAAGGTGAGAAGTGGAGTGTGTGAATGAGAGTGGAAAGAGGTTTTAATCGTGAACATGTGAGGAGCCAGAAGGTACACCGGAGAAGTCGCCATCTCTTATTTTCGTCTTATTTTGCTCCACTCCTACGCTTGTCCCTCCCACACATCCCTTCATTTCTCTTGACGCTTTCAATCCCTTCTTTGTTTCCCCTCGCGTTTAATTCCAAGCTCCCTTCTAACCTCCTGCTCCCCCTTTACCTTTTAACTCCACCCTCCCTTTGAGCGACTACACTTCTTGACCCTTCGTCGCCCCTCCCTTCCACTTCTCCGCGTCTCCCTCCCTTCAGCCAGGGCTTTATATCGAGCCCTGACATATTTCAACTTTTGCTTCTACCTTTCCACTCTCCCGTCGCTTCATCATCCCTCTTCTGCTTCTTTCCTTCACTCCTTCAACCCTTCCCACTCCTCTTTAATATGCCGCCCCCCCACCATCAATCCATTCCTCCATTCCCCAGCTGCCAGCTCTCAGAACCGCAGGAACCGTAAATCTGGTGCAACCCCAGGAAGTGGGTCACAAGGGGACACTTAAACATGTAACACTCCGGTGAGGGCCTAACCCCTGCCGGAAAATTGCCTCATGGGTGCACGCGTACACACGCATGCTCCCTTGAGCACACACACACAGACAGGGTTTATAGATGTCTGGGCTTTAAACAAAGCAGTATAAGTATAGGTTTGTTATTACAGCTCATGTTCTCTTACCTATAATCAATCCAAGTTGTTAGGATTTGCTATCAGGGGAAACAACGGGGGCTTTGTGTCACACAGACCAGGCAACGCTGCAGCACTTTCCCCTGTTCCTGGTTTCCTCCTGTATGAACCTACACCATTCAGAGTGTGGTGTGTGCCAGCAAGTCTCTGGAGCTAGTTATGTTGTGTTTATACGAGTGTGTGTGTGTGCCCCAGGGATCTCTGTTTTGAGTTAGACTGTGTGCTCTGCGGCTGATGTCGCTATTTGTTCTACATCTTTAACACACTGTTACTTACAAGCTAACATTTCCTAACTCAA
This sequence comes from Cottoperca gobio, assembly GCF_900634415.1. Lineage (NCBI taxonomy): Eukaryota > Metazoa > Chordata > Actinopteri > Perciformes > Bovichtidae > Cottoperca > Cottoperca gobio. The sequence continues at coordinate 20,655,947 of NC_041355.1, read as the reverse complement.
ACAGGACGGAAAAAGACGCAAAACTCTTTCATTTCCCTTTGAGGCGACACACACATGACCTCAGCCTCATTACAAGTTTTTAATCAAAACCACACTGCGAAAAAAAGAACCTTGTGCATCAATCAAAGGGGATTTTAGTCTTTAGTGCCGCTAATGCAAATGTTCTGATTACTGTTCACACATGTCCGGTGACATGTTCAAAAAGCAGCTGTCATTGCGCATTCAAAACAGATATCTCGTCGATGATGGCCGCCTTCATGGGGAAAAAAAGCTTGGCCTATCCTCATTACCAGCCCAACTCACATCTTCTGTCAAAGAAATCGGCACCAAATGGGACCAATTCAGTTCGGATGCGGCACATCTCCAAAAGAGTTCCTTTTTCTAAAACACTAATCTGTGGACCACAAATTAGCTGTCAGTCATCAGCTGTAGACAGACATGGTATTGGGGAAAAGGCAGTTCCCGACAAATCAACAACATGTCAATCAAACACACAAACACGTGCTCACGGGCATCGACGCGAGAAGGTGCACTGACACGTGCCTGAACACACAAACACACATAGGGACTGGTGGTTGTGTCTTACATGTGATAGCATTTCCTCCTTTGGACTAATAGGCCCTAACTCTGTTTTCTCCATTAATTCAAGGTGACTCCTGTGAGGCATTAGAGGAAGGATATCGAGCTCAGGGCTCTCAAGTGCCCTCCTAATTAATATTAATTTGCAATTTATATTTCCTCACTGAATTGCATTTTTATAAAGGCGCTCTTATCTCCAAAAAGAAACCATTTAAGAGTCAAGGAAATTGTTTCTAAGCATCCAATTGACACCCATGTCTGCAGATATTAGACAGCTTCTTGATAGGTTGTTAGAGTTTAATGACATTGAAGCAACGTTGAATGAATAGTAATTTCTTCACTTAGAGCAGGGAAATCAAGACGGCCACAGGAGACATTAGATGACAATAGATTATTATTATTTTACCTCAAAAGACCATTGAAAAGGTATCCTCATTTACACTGGTGTGGAGATGTAAAACAATGCTTGCTAACAAAACACTTAAGGATAAAAACAATAAGAGGTGCTGGTAGCCATTTATTTTTCAACATTTGGACAAAGTCAGGCTAGCTGTTTCCCCCTGTTTTTAAGTCTTTATGCTAAGCTAAGCTAACCGTCTACCTCGTCTCATATTTAATGGACAGATATGAGAGTGTTTGTTGACTTTCTCCTCTATCTCTTGGCAAGACACCAATTTTGAATGTTATCTTCCTATTAAATGGCTGTTATCAGTTGTTATCACTACCATTCTAATGCTTCAGATGGGCCAAACTGATGACCGTGAAGCGGTCAAAGTTTTAAATACATGGTTAACGTTTTAAGTATAACAAAACTACTTGATTAGGTCTAGTAAACAAAACTATTTGGTTAGGTTATGGAAATGATCCTGGTTTGGGATAAAATAAGAATGTGTCTTAAGTTACATCAAAAATTCAAGTTAACATATTGAGTTTTGGCTTGAAACAAGACAAAGATAGACGTCTCCTGGGTGAAAGTCATGTGTTGTTTGACTCATCCATCTCACGCTCCAACCTCCTCTTTACACAGACATTGTCTCTCTTTATACTAAGTCACCTGACTTTCTACTTTGCTCCCGTCTGTTACTACAGGCACAAGAGGTTTGCGTTGTCTTTTATTGTTCGTAGAGGTGATCGAATATGTAAACAGATCATAACGGCCTTCTGAGCCTACTCAAAGGTGTAGCAGGCCCCTTCTTACCCATATCTATGAGGCCGATAACCACTGATCATGCCCATTCAATCTTCTGATAACATTCAAAGCATGTGCACAAGAAAGCAAATAAGCACATTTCCTGATATATGCTATTATTGCTTTAAAGGATCAGTCCATTTTATTTGCAACTTGGTTTTTATTTTTGAAGAATTGAATATTCCCTTTCAGTAATACTAACGTTGCTCTCACTAAATTAATATTTGAGGTCTGGGAACACATCCTTGAAAATAAACAGTCAGATGATCAAATAGGTTTCGAACAAACCCCTCTACTTATCCTGTTCAATAAATGCACTCATTAGCACAAATTGAGGAAAAAATCTTCTAGCTCCATCTGACTTTGTCGATGTCATTGTGTTTTCCAATCTTAGGAATTAGTCTGCTCAGTACGTTATCATAGGCAGTGGAAATTATAGTCACTACAAAAATAAGACCAGGATTGCAATAAACCAGAATTATCCTGTTAGGTATGGCTGAAAGAATAAGAATAAAAGGTATTAAAAGGAACTAGTAATGTTTCCTATTAAATGTGAGGCTGAGCTTTACCTACACAGAGACAGAGAGAGATAAAGTGGTTCAGTCCTGAGTGCTGTGGTGCTGATAGTGTGTGAAGCCTTTGTCTTTCTCTGTGCCATGTCTTGGTGGGGCAAAGCACCTCGCTGTCAACGCCATTCAGTCAGATAAAGTGTGTGAGTGTACACATAAAGTCAGCTAGGTATGAATCAGAGAGAGAGAATGAGGCCAAGGAAAGAATGACTGGATGATTAGACACCCAGACTACTCCTGCATGTCATGCAAACAAGCATTGACCAACACAGAAACTACAATAGAATAGAATGGGAGTTTCTCATTTGATTTGACAAACACCGAAAAAAGGCAAGTTTTATTGGAGAAATGTAAGTGCCAAAACTCAAAGTCAAGCACTGACAGTTCACACACGTCCAGTCACCACGGTCCTTTAGGAGTAGAATGGAATAGAATAGTAAATGCATTGGTCAGCCATACAGTATATCCATGCTAGAGTTAAAATGACACTTTGTACAGCTGCTGCAGAGGGAAGGTATGAATATTTTATACATCTCTCCTACTATAAGTCAGTAAAGTCTGTAAAAAAAAGCAATAAAAGCCTGTGCTTTTCATTGGGTGCTGGGCTAAGGAACAGGCAGAGCAGTGCAGTAATGCGCTCCACTTTAAAAGGTGACCAGACACATTATTTTCTTCGCCCCATAGTTCTGCCTGGGCTATAAATTTGTCGCCCAACTGTTGACATCGCTTGCAATATGCTGCGCTCAGATGTGTGATCACCACCATGCACTGTGAGCAAGAACAAGGCAGGACACTCTTTCTTGTCTGCCTCGCACAGATACACACACACAATGGTGGCCAACGAGTCATAAAGTAATAAAGCTCTATGGACCCCTAATGAAAGAGAAGAAGAGGAGGGGGGGAAAGTGAAGAAGAGACTCGGATGAATAACAATCATTGCTCTGATGGGCGAGTTTGTGTGTGTGTGTGTGTGTGTGTGTGTGTGTGTGTGTGTGTGTGTGTGTGTGTGTGTGTGTATGAATGTGTGTGTGTGTGCGTGTGCGTGTGTGTGTGTGTATGTGTAGGGGGAGGTATCAACTTCTCCCTCAAACAGCAGTGAAAGCAAACTCCTTCTCTGTGGTCCAACTCCTCCCCTCTGGAATGGAATCCACCAAATAGCTGCTAATTGAATAAGTGACAATGAGCAGGCAGACGAGGCGACAGATGCTCGCGTGCCTTTACAACCACAACCACCAGCATCATCAGCACACACACTCACACACACATTCCTCCTGACTCCAATCTGAACCGGTGTCCAGAGGCGCATTTATATGGCCGCTCCACCTGCTGCTGCTCCTATTGACTTGGGGGAGGGGAGGGAGAGAATATTACGACGATTGCCATGAATGTTCACGACAGACGTTTAATTCACACTATCATTTTATGGCTACAAGGCCCGGACACACGGAGGTGATAATGAGGAGAGCTCCAGCCAGAGCTGTGTGTTTGTTTGCTTAGTGCTGATCGAATTTAGTTTTAGTTTTGTTTTAGATCTGGGCTTTAGAGCTGCCTATGGATCAATACAAGTATATTTGTGGAGCTGGAAGCAGGAGGAGTTAAACAAAAAACTTACTAAATCCAAGCACATTGCACCTGCTGCAGATGATGAATATTTTCAGCTCGATTACTGAATTTCTTAAGCACTAAAAAGGCCATGTTTGTTCGGCTCCTCTGGTTATGTAGCGTGCCTAAATGTATTAAGTCTCCATCTGCTTTTTACTTAGATTATACCCCGTGCTCTATACATTAATTGTTTTATTCTGCGCAGTGTTTAAGACCCCCGTGCGCCCCAACCTCCACCCCCTCCAACTCTCTTTCTTTTGCTCCCTTCTTCCATAAACTCCGGAGCTGACTTTGTTCTCCAAATGTGATTAGCTTCTCTGGGACGCAGAGCGTAATTGCATTACTGCATTGTGAGCATTTGGAACTATGGAAATGTTGGGCGCCCGTATCAAACCTGTTTAAATACCAAAGCGCACTATGGTGCAAGATGTGCAAAAGGAGGAGTGAATCCAACCATTTTGCAGACATGGCTCAGGCCATGAGGATCGGGAATAAAGGTTTTCCGCCAATTTATGGCTAGGGGTTTAAAAAAAAAAAAGCGCTTCTGGTTGGTGTCCGTGCACGTTTTGGAATATTTAATAGGATATTGTTTTCAGACAAATGCAGCAGAAAGCCTTAGAAGATCAGCCCACGTTGAGTAAACCGGTTCAAATGGATAACATCATCAAGTACTGAGATGTTTTTTGTATTACATTCCTCATGCAGCCAGTTGGTAGCAGCTGGTGGTAAATTATTCATTTGTTTTTGCAGATTCTGTATCTATCTATTTCTTAAGGTTAATTATGGTCTTCGAAAAAGTGATTCTGGAAGTGTTGCCTGGGAAATTACTTCAGCTGAGCGATCAGTGAGGGTGAGCGGGGCAGTTATGAGTTCAGTCTTCTTTAGGGGGAGCTTGTTCTTGGAGTTCTGCTCCAGATGGTCACGTACAGTTGCGTCTCATCTCCAACTCCTACTATAGTATTGGATTTGAATATTTATGAACCTGTTATTGCAATAGCTGAAGCCCTTATTAGTTGAGCGCATTTTTCCATATTTCTGTCTCTGTTTGACGCACACACACGCTCATGCACGCGTGCAAAATGTGTGAATGGTTCTGGGGAAAGCTATTTGGTGCTGTACTATCCCCCATGACAACTAATTTCCTCGCAGTTGTGTGGGGTTTTGGGGCTCTGCTTGAGCCTTGTTTGGTCGGCTGTAATCACCGGGTCCTGGTGCCAAACAAACCGTGCCAGATGGTCTCCAGAATGCACCGTCCCAGTTGTGCACATTCGTTAAACCTTTTAGATGTCTCTCTCCCTCTCCCTCTCTCTCATTGCATTTCATCATTTATCTGTTTCGAGACTCAGTTTTCTGGGAACAAAAAAAAATGCCTGCCCAAGCTGGTGTGTTTTTGGAAGCTGCGCTCGTTATCAAAAAAAAGCTCCATCCTGCGGGGAGTTTGAAGTGATGTTGAACAGATTTGTGCACGGGGACAGAGCTGTTCCTTGGCGTGACCAACTCTTTAAAGGCATTCATTAGAGTCCGGCTGCCTTTCAACGCGATTCGCTACACAGCTTACCCGGCTTATACTCTGCACCCATAGACAGCCACAGATGAGACGCATGTGAAAAAAAAATATTGCACTCAAAACATCTACTACAAAGTGCCTGTGCATGAAGAAGAGAGGAGTCAGCTGCCACTTGAAATTTCATAAAAAAGACCAGATACATTATAAGGCATGCATACGCAGTAATGCCATGCATCCAGTGCGTCAGTCAGCTGCTTATGGCTGGGCTGGGTTATGTGTTATATATAAAAAGTGTGCCTATCAAGGCTTTAAAGGTGGTGGGTGACACTGCTGGTGATTGAGGTGACTTTATGTTTGTCTAATGATTATTTAGACTCTATGCGTCTCCGTGCTGTCTGGGGGGAACAGACCCGAAGCGAGGTACTCGTAAACCTTCCTTTGGTTTAATAGCAATGAAAAACAGCAGGATACGCTTTTTGAATGAATTTTTTCTTCTTGAGTTTATTTTCTCCCTTGTCCATTGTAAGGGCATGGTCGTTACTCTAAAAAGTAGGGTGAGTGAGCCCCACAGGGCGGGGTGTTTTTTTTGTAATCCCCCACTTTCTCTTTTGCCTCCCCTCTTGCGCCTCCTTCTCCTCTCCTCTGGAGTTTGAGTGGCCACCAGCCAGCTTTTGATTTATTAAGAAGCGTTTGTCTTTCCCGGCATGTGAAAAGGGGGCCGTGGCTGATGTACAACTAGTTGGTTTGAGGCGGGTTATTTTGGGCAAGTCTGTGTACTGAGGCAGCTCAAACGGAGAGAGAGAGAGAGCGAAGGAGAGCGCACGGCGCAAAGAGCAGACACAGGGAAGAGAGGGAGGAAAAGCGCACAGATTTCCGTGGCATTCTGCATCTCGCGCACACTGAGTGGGCGCAACATCTCTGTATGAGAAGGGAGGACCGATAAAAAGACATTAATGTGTTGTTTTATGGAAATTAGAACAACTTGAGCGAGAATACATTTAGCAAACGAATGTGTTTCACTCCTCGCTCCGCGGAGAGAGACATGCAGCAGCTGATTGAGGGAGCACAACATTTAGTAAGTTAAAACTGGGATTGACCTTTACTGCGTTTTGGAGATTTTTTGGGATCTGTTTTTGACTTGCACGAAAAATGCAACCCGGAAAAATGAAAGGACTATTTATGACAAGAATGTGGAAAGTTGTGGCTGTTTTTGCGCTGGCGACACAACATGTCACCGGTAAGACATTGAAATATCAGATTCACGAGGAGCAGAAGGTTGGCACGGTGATCGCCCGTTTGAAAGAAGATGTGGCGGATGTTCTGGCTAAACTTCCGAGCTCGGTGTCACTGCGCTTTAGAGCTATGCAAAGGGGGAGCTCGTCTTTCCTAACCGTGCGCGAGCAGGACGGAGAAATCAGCATCAGGACCAAAATTGACCGAGAGAAACTCTGCGAAAAGAATCTCAACTGTTCCATTCAATTCGACGTGCTGACGCTCCCCACGGAGCACTTGCAGCTTTTTCACGTCGAGGTGGAAGTGTTGGACATCAACGACAACGCACCCCAGTTTGCCCGCGCCGTCATCCCCATTGAGATCTCTGAGAGCGCGGCCGTGGGTGCGCGCATTCCCCTGGACAGCGCCACAGACCCCGATGTCGGGGAGAACTCACTGTACACGTATGCCTTAGATTCTAACAACTTCTTTAAGATTGACATCCAGTCCCGGACTGACGGTGCTAAATATGCAGAGCTCGTGGTGCTCAGGGAGCTGGACCGGGAGGTGCAATCCGGGTATGAACTTCAATACACTGCCTCTGATCGAGGCGTTCCCCCGAGAACAGGTTCTACCCTCCTCAAAATCAGTGTTTCCGATTCAAATGACAACAGCCCGATTTTTGACAAGTCATCATATGTCATTAACCTCCCAGAAAACGCACCTGTTGGTACTCTGCTAATTGACCTAAACGCCACTGACGCGGATGAAGGCACCAACGCTAAAATAGTCTACTCATTCAGCAGTCACGTGTCCCCCAAAATAATGGAGACTTTCAAGATTAACCCCGACAGCGGCCGCCTGACTCTCATGAGGCGCGTGGACTATGAGGCCGTTAACTCTTTCGACATCGATGTCCAAGCGCAGGACATGGGTCCCAACTCAATGCCAGCTCACTGCAAGATCCTGGTCAAACTGGTGGATGTGAACGACAATAAACCGGACATCAGCATCAATCTCATGTCCTCTCAGGGGAATGGGGACGCAGCTTATATATCTGAGGCTTCTCCTTTGGACACATTTGTAGCGTTGGTGAGGGTGGAGGACTTGGACTCAGGTTTGAATGGAGAGGTGGAGTGTAAGCTCCACGGTCAAGGATATTTTAAGCTGCAGAAGTCCTACGAGAACAACTACATGATTTTGACCAATGTGTCTCTGGACAGAGAGAAGAGGTCAGAGTTCAGTCTGACGGTGGTGGCAGAGGACAGAGGGACCCCCAGTCTCTCTACTGTCAAACATTTCACTGTGCATGTGACTGATGAAAATGACAACCCGCCACGTTTTGAGAAGGGGCAATACGAGATCTTTAAATCTGAGAACAACGCCCCTGGAGCGTATCTGACGTCCATCATGGCCACTGATCCTGATCTGGACAACAACGGACAGGTGAGCTACTCCATCATGGAGAACTCTGTTCACGGGAGCTCCATCTCCACCTACGTCACCATTGACCCCTCTAATGGCGCCATTTACGCACTACGCACGTTTGATCGCGAGGACGTTAGTCGCATCTCGTTTGTTGTGCAAGCCAAAGACGCGGGAAAACCACCGCTGTTCAGCAATGCCACAGTTATTCTGAACATTCTGGATGAGAATGACAACCCTCCAGTCATCGTGGTCCCCCAACTGTGGAACTTCACTGCTGACGTACCTGCGTCAAAGTTCACAGAGGCCGGAAACTTAGTAACCGCGCTGAGGGTGACTGATCGAGACACAGGGGTCAATGCCGAGCTCATTTGCTCCATCGTCAGTGGCAACGAGGAGGGGTTCTTCATTATTGACCCAAGAACGTGTGAAATCCATGCCAATGCCAGCTTGGAGAACTTCCCCCATGAGCACGCTGAGTTGACGGTTGTGGTCAGAGATCAGGGAAGGGAGAACCTCAGCACTAAGGCGGCGCTGAAAATCACCCTCTACGAGAACCACGTCCAGGTGATGGACCAGGTGGAGTCTTCCCTCGATGCATCCCTGATCATCATCATCTCCCTAGGGGCCATCTGCACCGTGCTCCTGGTCATCATGGTGGTGTTTGCCGCCCGCTGTAACCGGGAGAAGAAGGACACGAGGCACTCGTACAACTGCCGGGTGGCAGAATCCACCCACCAGCACCATCCCAAAAAGCCATCGCGCCAAATCCACAAAGGCGACATCACCCTGGTTCCCACGGTGAACGGCACTTTGCCAATCAGAGCTCACCACCGCTCCCCGTCAGACACGCCACCCATGGACCGGGCCCAGATTGGGAGCCGGCAGAATCACCACAGCCGCCAATCGCTCAACAGCCTGGTTACCATCTCATCCAATCACATTCCAGAGAGCTTTGCCCTGGAACTGGCGCATGCAACTCCACCAGTGGAGGTGAGAACACACTCACTCACACACACACACACACACACACACACACACACACACACACACACACACACACACACACACACACACACAACAACAAGTAAATTATTCTGAGAAATTTCAAATGTGGTCCCTCAGACCCTTTTCAAGTGTTCTCTCTCTCACTCAAACACACTTACACACTATTTCTCTCAGTCACACACTCACACACAAACTAGCCTTCTCATCTTCACACAGCTGTTTCCGTTTGAGCAAATTAACTCATCTCCACGTGTGACAGTGATTTAATCAACACTGCCCCCTAGTTCAAAGTGACTCATTAAAGCTGTTGATGATTATAGATGTGTCTTTGTCTTTACCTTGTTTGCACCCCGTCATCATAACCACACGACTCACCCCTCAGTCATACGTCTCCATATTCATGTAAAACCCACCACTCCCTTTTGTTTTTTACCTTTTATTTTAACATCATCCATTTTGTCTCAACCATTTTCAGCAGCCTCTCCATCATCCATTTTGTGTTTACTCATCCATTATTTTGTCTTCTGTGTTGTCTCCCTTCTTTTTTTTCTTCTCCTCAATTTCCCATCTGTTATTCATCTCCCCCTTATCATTTCTTTCTTTTTGTTTGTTTTATTTTGTTTGTTTTGTTATTTTTTTTGGATGTAGCAAGTCTCACAGCTTCTGTCCATGCTCCATCAGGGCCAGTACCAGCCCAGACCCAGTTTCCGTGGCAACAAATACTCCCGGAGCTACAGGTAATTTACCCCTATCCCTCAGTCCATCTCCCCTGAAAGATTATCTTTTGTTTACTTTTCAAACCACTTGTTCTTCATTGTGTATTACATGTTCCAACAACCTATTGTGAAGTTGTGCCTGTCAGTTGCTCAGTTACATGTAGATCATGGTTTGATGGCGTGTACATTTATTTTTTGTCATATTCCAGTTGTTGTCATACCGATGTCATTCAGTTCAAAAGTATGCCACTCATTTGTCTGAATGTCACAACAATTTTCTCGGTACTTCTCTTCTTAAAAAAAGAATTGGGCTCACGTTGTCAAGCGTGCATCCATCATTACTTTCATCATAATCTCCCTTTATGATCTGCGGGAGATGGATTTATTGCTGCCCCTAGTGGCTGTTGTGATAGATTTATTGATGGGATCTACCTGCGTACAGGATTTATGGGCCAAGGCTTGTCTAGGTATTTGACGGATTTCAGAAGCAGCCTAAAGTTTTATATGATGGATCTCTTTGTCATAAGTCTCCTCTGAGGACAGATTGAGTCTATCAGCAAAACACAATGCTTCCGGCTTTGTATTTGCAATGTCTACTTGCTACATTGTTTTTCAGATATCTCCGACTGATTGATACCTATATGTGTTTGTGATCTTTTTTTTCTTTTTGTCCTCCTCAGGTATGCATTACAAGACATGGACAAGTTCAGCCTCAAGGACAGTGGCCGTGGGGACAGCGAGGCGGGGGACAGTGACTGTGACATGGGTCGGGAATCCCCCGTGGACAGACTGCTGCTGGGGGAGGGCTTTTCTGACCTTATACACCTCGAAATGCACCATCGACTCCACCCAGGTGAGCTTTTTGCTGATGTAACACTCCCCATCCTGACAGTCTGCTCTCCACTCTTTACCCCCATAGCTTTCCCCCCTCCTTACCACGACTTGCCACATTGGCTCCTCACAGCTAAGACGCAAACCTAACAGCAGCACCTCACACTCAACTATCACCTCAGCGTCACACATCACGTCGCACTTCAGTTTAATCGTACCTTGCAAAACCGATCCTAAGTGTTTTCTCTCCTATTTTTATGATTTAAGAACCAGGTAAAACATAAACAGGTGTTTTACACTCCAAACTCAAGGTACATATATTTTGTGATAGCATGTTATGTGCATGGAGAAAAGAAAATTCACATTTAAGAATGCATGAATGCTTTTAGTCCTATTTAGAACATGTGGCGCATTTTAGCCTCTTGTGGCCAAAATGGTGTATTACAAACAACAACAAACATTTGCCGAAACTTTTCTTTCTCCTGTCTTCAAAGTTGAAAAAAGAAAAGTGATTTAGAAAAATCCTGGCATCCTGAATCCTGGCAAAACCTTTTTTTTCCACCTGTTCTGAAATCACAGGAGAGAAAACTATTTAGATCAGACTTGGACAAAATGGATCTTCTGAATTGTGTTTCCTCACTTGCCTCTCAGGGCTTCCTTATGTTCCCAATCTGTTTAGAAATGATTAGATTGAGATTGTTTTTTCTCTGAGCCCAAAATTAACGCAGTGAATTCCCCTCAGCTAACTTCCCCCAGACCACACCCAGAGCCTGGGTACCTCCTGCCTGACACATTTCAGATCCATGAACAGTGGCAGGCCTAAGCCCATTATTTGTCTGTACACCTGCCTTTACAGCCACTCCATTTACCCTGTTGCCAACACAATCCCCATTGTACTCAGCCCCATTCTTCCACACAGCGCTCATTTCCACGCTTGTTATCAAACTGAGAGAGGTTACAGTGTGTCTGGTTGTTTGTGTTGCTGTGTGTATCTGTGTGTGTGTGTGCGTTATCTGCCCCTAAGTTGGAGTCGTGTCTGTAAAATCCTCCCTGGAGCGGAGATGAGTCGCCTGTCACTCATCGGTATGCGTCTCAGTGTGCTGTTTTTTTTTTTTTTCTCTCCTTCCTTTTTTTCCCTTTTCTTTCTCTTTTTTTACCCCCACGGTGAGTGACAGTGGTGCGCTTTCATGTCTGAACTGAGGAGAATTCATAGTAATTGCTTTTAGAATGATGTTATTCTCTCTCTCTCCCTCACTTACGCCGTCCCTCTCTCACTCTCCTACATGCCTGAGAGCTCCTCTGTACTTGTTAATGTATTCTCTATCTTTATTGAGATGGGCAAAGGGAGGGGTGGTGGACACGGGCAGTGTTTCTGTATCTCTTTTTTGTTCTCCCTTTGAGAAAGACTTGGAGGTGTTGCACTCCCTTCTTACCTCCCCTTCCCTTCCTCTATCTCTTATGCTAATAAAAGGGATGGGAAGGAGATAATAAGCCGAGAGGGAGGATTATCCTTGTTTCTCTTCAATAGATTTAATTTGTTTAGATTTTTCTATTTAGATGGGCAAATGTGGCTATTCATGGTAGATATGATAAAATAACTAAACAAGCAAATCTCTGCCCCAGCCACGTATAGTCTGGAGATGCGGGCATGCTTGGCAGAGCAGCCACATATTACATTAACATCTGCCTGTAATGCCATTAGGGAAGGATCTTGCAATTATTCATTTATTTATCTAGTTCCTGTGACTGTTTTCATACCTGGCGCTGCCCGGGAATTAGTGCTGTAAGCTGTAAATATCACCAACCTGGCCCTCCAAGCAGGAATATGTAGAGATAATGAGCAAAAGGAAACTAACCACTACCACGCTGAGCTGTGATTTTGATGTTAATGAAAGACTGAAAAGTTATGTACATGGAGTATTCATAAGGGTTGGCATAAGACATGGCAGGCTCAACAGCTGCTCTGTAAGGTCCTCTCACCCGACATTATTTCCAAGAAACTTATGAGCACAGCGATACAGAGAGAACACTACCCTCCTTACCGCAGTCTACCCCGGAGTTTTGAACATGATTTATCAGAGCTACTTGTTAGTTACATGTCATACACTTTTTAAAAAGTTTTCTGCAGCTGGACCTGCTCCTAACTCTTTCGATGTCCTTTTTTTTTTGTATCAGCTATGAGACTGTGCACGGATGAATGTCGAGTCCTGGGACACTCTGACCAGTGCTGGATGCCTCCCCTTTCCTCGCCTGCTTCCTGCGACTACCGCAACAACATGTACATCCCCGGGGAGGAGTCCTCCCAGCCGCCCCAGATCGATGATGACCAGTCCTCCGTCGACTCTGAGCGCCGCAAGAGCTTCTCCACTTTCGGCAAGGAGGCTGGGAGCGAAGAGGCGGGGGGAGTTGTCGCCGGAGAAGGAAGCGATGCTTGTGCGGCTGCAGGAGGAGGGGCTGGTTCCCTCCTCACAGAGATGAACTCCGTGTTCCAGCGACTCCTCCCCCCTAATATGGACTCGTACACGGAGTGCACTGAAACAAGCCCGCCTTCGTCCTCGGCGACCACTGAGAGAGGAAGTGGGCGTGGTGGCAACATTGCAGGTAACCACAGTAACAACACTGTTCCTCAGGACAACCGGAGAGGGTTGTTGCCGGGCGGGAAAGGTCCAGCTTACCCCCCAGGTGTGGCTGCGTGGGCGGCCAATACCCACTACCTAAATCCTGGAAGTGGATCAGTTGGAAACAATCACGTCGCTTCCTCTTCCTCCTCATCCTCTACGTCCACTTCTACTTCTACCAACGGACAGCCGCCGCACCTCAAATGGCTGCCAGCCATGGAGGAAATCCCAGAGAATTACGAGGAAGATGACTTCGAAGGCGTCTTCCATCAGGGCGGCAAGCGCAGCGAGAGCCGCCATGATGCCGGCATGGACGCTAGCGAGCTGGTGCACGAGATCAACAAGCTGCTGCAGGACGTCAGGCAGAACTAGAGAGGAGGCATAGCATGGTTTCACATTTCTTGTTCTTTGTGCCAACATATATGAACGTCATGATGACTGTTTTTCTTGTTCACTGTAATGCTCGTCTTGTTTACTTTTTACCAAATGCCCTCGTTACCTCTCAGTGCTGAGAGACTTGCGGAGAAAAGTAAAAACACGGCACTGAAGTTGTGATTGAGGTGACTTAAAGGCATCAAAGCGAGTGCTCCAAGAACAGATTGCTCAGTTGTTATTACCGTCTCTCTGAAAGCTGTGTGAATGAGTGATTTCAAACGGAAATCCGCCGACAAAAACTGTACGCTTTCTTCATTTGTAATGTTTACAGCAGCGTGAACAGACTCCGCAGGGAGGAACCAACAGTTGTGTGATCTAATTTCTGCTTATTACAGTGTACAGTATTGTACAGTGTGTGTGGAACGAGGCAAACTCACTTGAATATAGTGCTACAGTAGGTCTCCTGTTTTGTTATCATGGAATGTAACTGTACAATTTGACCTTTGTATTTTAAAAATACACTCTTTTTTACTTCTATATATTTATATGTGTCCATGTATGTTTGTACAGAAAAAAAATATGTTTATTTTTTATATTTGTCACTGCATGTCTTAATATCACTTAATGTGTCTCTTTTTCCTCGGCCGTTTATTTTATAAAAAACAATTGTATTTAATTTTGGTATTGTGTGTGCGTGTGCGTGTGCGTGTGCGTGTGCGTGCGTGTGTGTGTGTGTGTGTGTGTGTGTGTGTGTGTGTGTGTAAAATATATTCACATTCCAATGCAGTTCCATGTTGGAAGTTGGTTTTGTATGGTGAAATTGTGACCATTAGGTGATAAATAAAGTGGAGGGATTCATAACAGAGGCTGGAATCATCTCTTCTTTCCCTTATTTGCTTCTCATATGTTTTTCCCTCACTAAATGAATCCATTTGCCCCCCTGTGTCTTAGCACCTCCTAACGTCCAGCATCAGAACTGCAGCGCCCTTTGTATGCACAGTCAAAACCTGCTGTGTGCTTTCTAGGGAAACCCTCCCCGATCCTCATTATACAACAATTCACATGCATGACTCTGCTAATAAACATGCCATCAACTGTACATTTATTTTCAAATGATCTCTTTAGATTAAAATGCACTTAGGCGTTAATTTAGTTTCAGAGTCTGTCTCGATGTCTCTCATCCATGACAGCATCACGCTTATGGTAAATACGCTTAGCAAATGAACAGCGTCTGATAATAGCTGCACATGATGAGAAATCAAAAGCATGATATTATACACTGCAGCCATATGGGCTGGTAATACAAATAAATAGAACGTGTGGGTAGTGAGCCCCTCCCTTGCACTCACTCACTCTGCTGATGATGATCATAAGGGCTTAATACACTCATGAGTGAGAACACCCACAGTTGCCCACACACAGTCAGGAGACAATAGAATATTGAGTTGTGTTTAAAAGTGGGGAAAATTCAACAATCCAGGCTGTATTAAGCAATTAACCTTGTGAGACCGAGCTTTAACAAGGTAAAGGTTAGAAGTTGCATACACACACACACACACGAGCACAAACTTTCACACCCGCCAAACAAACACACACACACGTGAGAACATACAGTAGAGCGGCAGACGCAAGGTGAATAACACACACACTTAATCTCACAGGCACATGCAAGCACTTCATAATGAGCTCGTTTGTCTTCATCATTAAAGAGGCTAAGCCTCAATAAACAATAAGCAGTGACTGTGTGTGTGTGTGTGTGTGTGAAGGAGGAATGCTAGGTGCTGAATTAGCACAACCTCCTGGGGCCGAATTACAGAAACTCCCTATCTTAAGTGTGGATAAGAAGAGTCCGAGATAAGGGGTTTCTTAATTTGGTCCTAAATAACTATCTTATCTCAGGTTCGGAAATACTCCATCCTACATCGCTTATCAACTTTTATATCTGTTTCCTGGCAACCAGACAATACTTTTCTCATCTCGCCGAGCTAAACAATTTAGCTACCGTTGTTTTTCTGCTTGAAACTTAGTGAGACAAACATTGAAATAAACAGAAAATGGAGCAAAAACATTGCAGACTCGGCCTCTTCAAAGCTGGTCGCAGAGTTTATATCTACTCATGTGCGTTTTGTCCTTAAACACATCGTTAGGGTTTGCCATACTGCAAGCATGTGAGCAGTGAAGAAGTTCTCCCGTTCACAGTTAGTTTGCTGTGTAAAAGCAATAAAAGAGCAGCCATGCAACTTAAACAAGTTAGATAATACGACCTGGTGGAAAAGGGAAAGTTTGACGGCTTTGCGGTTATCCTAAAGTTACGAGAGTTTATTTAATGTAAACATTGACTTCAGAACAGTCTTCCTAAAGCAGGTCCTGACACTAATAACTATGGCTACTAAACAGTTAAGATAAGATCCCTAAGTCCAAAAGTTTATTTTATTAGAATCAGAATCCGGTTTATTGTCAAGGACGTTTTCACATCCTTTGCTGGATTAGTGCATAACAACAAACATAAAGAGAGAAAAGTCAAAAAATATAAATATGAATAGAATAAGTTACAATAAAAATACGTCAAAATACTATGTACACTATATCTGTTGTAAAATCAAAGAACTGGACAGTTTTAGAATTAGTAGTTTTGTGCAGAAATTTCAATATATTGGCGAGAAGATGTGCAAAACTTCACAGTATGAAGTATAAATAGAATCTGTGCAATGGACAGAAATAATCGTTAATGTAATGCATAGAGACAAAAGTGATGGCATGTATGTAACACGTAGTGTCTAGATGTTAATATCTATATATATATATGTAGCAGAGCAGTATTGCGCTAACACTCTTGGTCTTAAATTAAAAAGTGATTTAACTGGTTTAAAGTTCAACATATTTGGAAATATTCTTAAAGTTCAATAGTTCAAAAACTCTCATATATGTTCAGTAAATATGAAGCTACAGCCCAAAGGTGACAAAATCTGAAGCTCACTAATTAACATTTAATTTCTCGTACGCTAGACTAGCTGTTTCCAGTTTTGATGCTATGCTAAGCTAGCTGGCTGTAGCTATTATAATTAGTGTGTGTCATTTCAAACTTAGATCGTGCAATGCATGATGGATGATCTTTAGCAACAACACGTTTCCTTGGCATAGGTTAATGGTGTGTGTAATAGAAAAAAAAGATCCTGTTGTGCTCATTTATTACCACTCAGGTAATTAATTTCACGCAAATACAATGTTGGCACTGATATGATGTTGAATAATGAACTCCTGCTTATTGTTGTCTTAGCAAATCCACCGTTAAATTGTTTGTCAGTCTCACTTCTTGCCTTTCACTCATGTTTTATTCTGAAAGCTGCTCTCTTCCATCTTCTCTCTCCATAAATCGCTCTCATCTTCTGGCTATTTCTGCCTGTCCATCTGTCTGTTGAGACACACATGCACGCACACGCGCGTACACACACACACACACACGCACACGCACACGCACACGCACACACACACACACACACACACACACACACACACATCCATAGATATTCCCCTGCATACACAAACATGCACGCACACATTTAAATCCCTGCAGCCCTCTCTGATCATATCACAGCCAGGTGTCCCCATAGATATTAGAATACATAGAATTCATTCACTAGAATTAAGTCACACCTTTTATAGCTTTGCATATTTCTTTAGCCTAACCCTAAAAAAATCTCCCTCTTCGTCTCAGTTGCTTCCAAAATGTGTCAATTGTTATTATGACAGGAAATTAAGAAGGTGAAGCCGTCTGTCGTGCAGGGTTATAGACTCTGCTGACATCAAGTCGGCTCTCATCTGAAGTCAAACACACAACGCTGACCCTCAGTGTCAGGGAAACAGGATATTGGCAGGCCTGTAATATAAACAGAGCTCAGGTGTTGTGTGTACCAAAACAAGTCACTGTGATAAAGCTGCCTTAGCCTATATGTCTTATCCCTTATTGCCTAAGAAATTTCATATACTATATATTTTATTATTTATTTACTTCCTTTTTTATTTTTTCCTTCTGTCTCCAGCCTGTTGTCTTTAGGTTTTTTTGTATCTTGTTTCTTTTTCTCTATTTGTATCACTGGGTGTATGAAATTGAATTATAATGTACATATATTGAACATTTTGTGGTTGAGCTTTATGATTTATTGCAATAAAAGTTGTTTTTTTTAGTCGGCTGGTTCTGCAATCATTTTTATTTTTTATTATTATTTTTTAATTTCATTCATGTTTTGCAGGGGCTTTCTTGTCCACCAGCATGATAATCCTGTTGAAAGAGGATTTACATGCAGCTTCAATGAAAATTGGCAGCCAGAGAGACCTGACCCGGGGCGGTAAAAAGTTATGATGTCACTTTCAACATATATGTATATATATATATATATATATATATATATATATAATTATATATATATTGTGTATATATATAATGTGTATATATATATATTATATATATATATATAATATATCTATATATATATGTGGTTATATATATATGTGTATATAGATATTATAGATATATATATATATATATACAACATATATAATATATAAAAATATATATTTATATGTTTATATATTTATATATATATATATATATAATAATATATAATACACATAAACTATCTACACATATATATATATATATAATGTGTAATATATATTATGTGTAATCCTCTCTCTCTCTCTCTCTATCCCCCTCTCTCTCTCTCCACTCTCTCCTCTCTCTGTGTCTCATCTTTTCTCTCTCTCTCTCTCTATCCCTAAATATAGACACATATAAATATATACACATATATATATATATATATATATATATATATATATACACATATATATATATAAATATATATATATGTGTATATATTTATATATATATATATATATATATAAATATATACACATATAAATATATACACATATATATATATATATATAAATATATACACATATATATATATATATATATATATATATATATATATATGTGTATATATACATATGTGTGTGCGGTGAACACAGATGTGTATGTGTGTAGATGTGTACACCTGTATATATTAAAGGGTATACACGGATATATAATCCGAGAAGATGGAGGACTGAAAGGTTTCCAGAGGATTGAGTTTCTGCTTTTTTCTGTCTGCATATGCGTATTCAAATAAAAAATTGTTTTATGTAACAATTATGCAATATCGCCTTTCCCCAAAAAAGATTTAAAAGAAAATGAAAATATAGAATCAGACCGACATTTTGACTTGCGACAGGAAAAGCACAAGCGTCACTAATGACATTAACGATGGCTCTTATACAGCATGTAATGCAATTAGCAACGTTATTAGTTCCACCTGTCTAAATGTCTGCTTGAAAAAGGTGTACTCACAATGAAAACAATTATGTTCTTTGTATGTAGCACTTACATTGGTTTGGCTTATTTGAAGCTATTGTTCTGCACTTAAAGGATTTCATCTATTTGAAGGTAATGTACTTTTTGTAGGTTCGTATCCTAATGACTGTTTGCACTTATTATAAGTTGCTTTGGACAAAAGCGTCAGCTAAATGAAATGTAATGTAATGTAAGTTTCACTCCCCACTAACCCACTTAAACCAATAAAATAAAATGTGAAAACTGTGTATTCAACCTATGTCCACAGGTACGTGGAAACACTTACACAAAACTACTGTCATAATTGAATATTTCCCATTAAATAATAGTGTATAAAAATAACACTGAAAAATGTGTATCTGAGGAGATGTAAATGGAACATAATTAAATCTGTGACATTAGCAATTAACAATGGAGTTTGTATCTCTACATGAAAATATATAGTTTCCAAGTAAAATTAATATATTTATGTAATTCTAGCATTGCAATTGATCCGTTCCAATATAATTTGCGAAGTTGAAGGAGATGCGTGTTTGGCGGGTCTCGCCGGCCCTTTGCAGAGCCAATAGAGCTGCAGGCTGCTGAATGAATCTCTTATGACCCCCGGGCTAAACTGTCCAACCTCAACAATCATAAAACCATTGCATCGCAACGGCTCCACTGAAATAGTAAATATTTTAGCAGTCATTGCCGCACATTTTAAAAGCATCAAGAAGAAATTGGAGTTGGAATCAAATATCCAAACAACCGTGTGTTGTTTAAATGTTCTTCTTCTTCTTCTTCTTCTTCTTCTTCTTCTTCTTCTTCTTCTTCTTCTTCTTCTTCTTCTTCTTCTTCTTCTTCTTCTTCTTCAAGTAACTACACATTCAAATAAACAGCTTAAAATCATTGCAAAACACTAGTATTGCTTGATACTCATAATACAATTAAAATCACTTGCACATTCATCTTTTACTAAGACTAGTCTTACATGATCTCTACGTGATAATAAGATGCAAAACGATAGACCAAGCAGGGCATTCTTACCTTTACCTTTTTATAAACATGCATTTATTGTTCTTGTAAATCAGAACATATTTTTGCAATGTAAACCATTCAACCATTCTCACAATATACATTAAAAATGTACATGCACGACCTAATTATTGAATGAATCATATGTTCCATTATGGTTGACTGTATTGAGAAGCCATTAGAAAAGTATTTGTCCAGCAGATGGCACTGTGGGACCTGTATTCCAACAACAGGGGGTAAGCTCAGACCTCAAGATGCGACCACACCATCAACAAGGGTTGCTGAGGAGTTTCAGAGAGAGAGAGAGAGAGAGAGAGAGAGAGAGACAATAAAGCGTTAAGCCTTCGTCATTTTGTCATTCTAATTGCATCTTAGTTTATGCAACTACAGGTTTTTGTCCCCTTTGATTTCATGCTGTCAGGACTTGTGAGATGTTCTTCTTTTCTTGTGAGAGAGCGTGCACTTGGGCTTGTCGTTGTGGCTATAATGTGCTTGAAAGAGTGCTTGTTTATGAGCATGTGTAAAGCTTGTGTGGGTCTTTGCATGTGTGTTTGCTGTACTCTCACCCTCTAATAGATATCCCCATACAGCTTCCCATTTAGAATTGGAGAGCAGCCAGTTATAGAAAGCTCTCCCTCTCACTCTCTCTGTCTCTCTCTTTGGACAATTGGATTAGTGCAGAGTGATAGAGAGTAAAGACAGAATCTTACTGCTGCAGCCAGTAGCTTGGCCTTATGCCACATCAAATAGACCCACCGCATATACACAATGAATGCCACATGCACACGCACACATACTACACCACTGCTGTCATTCCACCCCGAGGCTAAACTAGCTAGTTTGATATCCAGATGGCTTAATTACTGCATGCATATAGACACACTAGTCAGCCCTGTGTGTGTGTGTGTGTGTGTGTGTGTGTGTGTGTGTGTGTGTGTGTGTGTGTGTGTGTGTGTGTGTGTCAGTGTGTGTGAGGGTTGGAATTGGAGGAGAGGTGTTGTTGTGGGTTCTGACTTTATGCAGGGAAAAAGTAAAAAACAAAGAATGTATTAGAAAGACAGAATAATGAGGGTGAGGATGTATTTTGATGCAGGTTCAGGTTGCTCCTGTATTTTAAAAATGCATGAAAGAGAGACAGAGTAGAGCAAAAAGTCATGTTTGTTATGAAGAAACCAAAAACCCAGGGAATGTGAACGTGATCGGGCCCTACAGAGAGCTGAAGTACTGACCTTAGCTCCTGTAACTCAATGCAATCTTTCACTGAGTGCTTCTTTCATTTGAAAAAGTGACAGAGTCCTGGGGTTTTACTATCCATACTTAAAGACAAATCAATACCTTCTACTGCACCTGCTATTAGAATGGTAATCCTTGGTGATTCATTTGTTAGCATTGTTTTTTTAAACTACAGCTTCCATAAATATTTACCAGTGTGTGTAATACTTACTTTTTTTCCCCTCTCTTCAAAGGTCAACTTTTTAGCTGTAACCTCTAATGTCTAGAGAAATGTGTCCCTTACGTAGCCATGGCCACGGCTACTTGATTGGCCTCAGTCTGTCAAGTTAGTGACATTTAACCTGTGAAGATCTTGTGGGAAATGGTGTCAGTTAAACCTAAAAATAGACAGGATGTCAAAGTGAATAAGCATTTATAGGCCTATGGTATTTCCAAAAATGTCAAACTTCATGCTACATTCTAGAGTTTTTAGTAGGCTAATGCATTATTACCTCTGCAAAAGTGCTTATGTTTTCGGTTTGGTTTGTTTTTTTGTCAGCAGGATTATCGAAAAAGTCTGGAGAATGAGCCAAGGAAGAAAACATTAACATTTTGATTCACATTATTGGATAGGTATCACAGGGCAGCTATACAAATTACGTTTCACTTTCATTAACATTGCGAGACATTTGTGCTGCCTTTATAGGATGTCGGAATAATTGGAAATATGACTTCTCGACTGCAAAAACTCCAGTGAACGCCATCCTCAAGTTGGAACAAAAACTCGGAAACAGAAATCCAAGTGTTGTTTAAACACTATGAGCAATAAAACCCAACACATCTTCCTTGTAGCGTACATGTTGTTTCCACATTCGGACTTAAATCTCATGAACACACCGAAGCCCAAAGAACAACTTCACAACTCGGGGGAAAAAGGACCACCCGAGGAGCATGTGAATGCACCATTGGCCTTGGCGAGGTCTGCGCTCTCCGAGTGCCATTCTGGTTGCAAATGTAAATTTTCTTCTGATTGAGGTTTTTTCACTTTTGAAACTGAACCCGAAAGATCCGGTTTCACTTCGACTCTCAATGCAAATGAACTGACACAATGTGTTTTCACAGCCAGAGACACAGAGGGAAGAGAGCATCTTTACCAAAGTCAGGTTCATGAAATAATCAGTTTCTATAATTGCAATCGCAATCTCTACACAGTTTTTCTGTATTGGAATTGAACATTATGAATACAGCTTTAGCAACATGATTGCCGTTTAGTAGTCCTGCTGATAAAATAATTGAAACTGAAGTGTTATAAGAGACAGAGAAAAATAAGGCGATGGGGAGGATGAGTGTGGAGAAGGAAAAAAGATAATGATACTGAGAAGGATACAGAGAGAAAGGTAGTGCAACTGCAGTGTTATTTCCCTGATGACCTGTCTCCCCCCATGTGACCTACTTCCACTATGGGTTACGTCAGATCCCATTCACTGAGTAATTCATCTCCCTTTGGTGTGTGTGTGTGTGTGTGTGTGTGTGTGTGTGTGTGTGTGTGTGTGTGTGTGTGTGTGTGTGTGTGTGTGTGTGTGTGTGTGTGTGTGTGTGTGTGTGAAGACAGGGAGGAGAATGCATCTGTGCTTATGCCTTGTATTTTCAAATTATTGGTCAACCTTTGTAGCTGTATGGAGATCCGTGGTGTGTGTTCGTGTGTGTGTCCGTGTGTGTGTTCGTGTTTGTGTGTTCATACATTCAGAGGAGTAAAGTGATACCAGAGGCCATTTATCCAGAGATCACAGCAGCTCTGGGTCTGCTTGTACTGCCTCATTCTTAGCAAGAAATCAACCCTATACGCGTGCGTGTCTTTGCGTGTGTGTGTGTGTGTGTGTGTGTGTGTGTGTGTGTGTGTGTGTTCCCAATAGCAAAGAATTAAACAACCTCACTACAACGCCTCTCTCTTGTTTAGTTGAGGATTCTTCATGTTCTACTACAGCTCGAGCATGGTGTTGTGTATTCGTCAAGTAAACACACAAAGCTATTTTGAACATGTTTTTGAGTTGCACAAAGACAATAGTCGAGGTGTCTGTGATGTTTTTGCCGGTTAGAGCACATGTCGAACATGCTAACTCGCAGCTGTTGCATTATTTAGACCTGTAGGAATATGTCATGCCCTATTTCAAACATGAATGGTAAAACAAAGTTAAGTTAACAAAAATAAAATGTTTTTCAGTCAACCACAACTAGACTTCCTCTTCTTCCTCTTCTAAATGTACCAGTTGCTGTGTTTCACATTATGTCCAGTACATGCATGAATTATTTCCTGTAAATCCTTTGGGACTAGACACATAATTGCAATCCCTCGTGGGAAAGGCGGACACCTCCCAGAAACAGCTACTAAAGATGGGTTTCTCATTTCAAAAATATCCAAATGTTTTACAATGTCGCACATATATCTTTGATGTGTCGACTCCAGCTAGCATCCATGACATATGTGTGAACAGGTTGTTTTTCTCCCTTTTCACTGGTCCCCAACATTAACAGTGTTTTTGTGTCATCTTATTGTTAATTTCAGTCCAATGTTTCAGTGTATTTGATACATTATTATTTAAGGTGTGTAAATGACACAAGCTTGTTTAGTTTGTTTGTTGACTGGGTTGATAGGATTGTTGTTTTTGTTCTGTATGGGATGTTGACGTAGATCAGCTGCTTACGTCCTCTTCGCAGGGAGGGGCTGCACACGCAGAGATGTAGAAAGACAGGTCATATACTTCTGCAGTAAATGACATTCTACAATATGTTGTGTCCTCATTAGTATGGATAGGTGACAATACATCAGGGGCGGGGAACCTCCGGGCCGTGTACGGCCTGCGAGACCATTTGATCCGCCCACGAGGTAATTCATAAACACACGCAAAAAATGAACTAGAAAACCCCTCCAAAAAACTGACTGTTTTTCCTGGCCAAGGTCAGGGTCATTGAACACAACACGAGTGGAACGTGTCATCACGTGGTCACATCATGTCAAACTTCAATATTAAATGAGACGGTCATTGACATCAGTGAACGCAGCGTGGCGAGTGTAAAACAGAAAGGTGGATGTAGAATGTCGCACTTTCCAGGAGAAATGGACGGACGATGATTTCTTTGTGGAAGTAAAAGGCCAGTGTGCCTAGTTTGTGCGGACGCGCTCGCGGTCATGAAAAATAATCTCGAGCGCCATTACAGCACGAGACATGCCAAACTGCACAAGCTGAAAGGACGAGTGCATTTGGATAAAGTTAAAGCACTTCGGAACAGACTATTCCACCACTGCTGTGCAATTATCACTGCACAGAGGTTATGCGTTCAATAATTAGTATGGCCCTCGAAGGATGTTGTAAAAAATAAAATGCCCTATACTTACCTGGGCAGGTGGTAGGTTCCAGTTCAGTGAGGCTGAGAAGCTTTAATGTCATTCACTGGAGTAGTATGGGGGAGAGCAGTTTACAGCTTGCTGTGAGGCTGCAGCTTCTTTTGTTTGGTGCGTTTTTCAATTCAATTTAGTTATATTGAAATTCCCGGGTTTAATTTTTGCCCGTTGTTGGGTGAAAGTCTTGTGTTTGTCTGACCCAGCCATCCATCCGGACCTCCTTCCCTCACGGACTTTGTCGCTCTTCAGCCTACATCAACTGATTTCCTTCTTTGGTCCTGTCATAATTAATAAAGCAACTAGAGGTCGGCGCCTAACAAAAATTTAACTATCCGGCTATTTCTTCGGTAAGGACGGCTTGGTCCAAATAAATGCTAATGTTGCTCCGTGGATTTGTAAACATGAAACTCTTATGATCTATAATATATTATGTTCACCAGAACAAAATCATGAAGGGATAATATCAAATCATTCCGCTGAACTCAATTGGCCCAAAAGGTAGAAAAAAAACATGTTTCACAAGCTTTCATACATAGAGTGATAATACAATGTATTTTTCTTACAAGTTTGACTCACTCTGACTAGATTATATTAACAGTTTATTGCACCGACGTTAAGAGGATATTTCTCCTCCACAAGTTCGCCACGAATAAATCATGACACCTTTTTAGGACAGGACATTTATATTTGAAATGTTACATGTTCAATAGTTATTTCCTAACATCACATACAAAGGTTACCCTGCTGGTGGGAGCAGCTGAATAGTGAAGCTGATGACTTACTTCCACCTTACACCCACCCACAAAGCATTCTCTTTCTCTCTTTCACCATCTCCACATCCCTCTATTCTTCTCCCTCTTTGTCAATTCCCTGCTGTCAGAGATCTTTCGTAAAAGCACATGTCAGAAATGGAGGGAGTAGATGAAGAGGTGGTAATGGTGGCAGGTGTAATGTTTGAAGATGTGTGTGTGCGTGCCTGTCAGTGTGGTACAGGTGCTCTTGCAGTGTCAGAGAAAATGGCAGGCTCAATCTGGGGTTGGCTGATTGGCCAATTAGGGACTGTTTCCATGTGACATGCGGCAGTCAATTTACTCTCTCTTTTTTCACTGTCTGTCACCCTCTCTTCCACCCTTATCCTTAAGTGGCTCTGTCTTCACTATCTGTCTCTTCCAGTATCTCTTCCCCTTTTTCTTCCTCCCATTCAATTTGTTCTCTCTCCTTCACTTACCTAGTCCACTTCGTCCCTGACCCCCCCCCCCCCCTCCAAAAAAAAAAAAATCCTCCACCCCAACCTGCCGTTCCTCAGTTACATATCCCTCCCCTAAATCCCTGTTGCTCTTTTGTCATCCAGTATACATCTCTCTACCTTTCCATTATCCCTCAAGGCTCTTAACCTCGCCTCCATGCTACACAAATACATACTGCACTATATATACTTCTCTCATTCAAATATGCCATCCTAAGGAGTGCAGGAGGCAGGACATGGCATGGATTACACTGCAGTCACGTAGCGGGTTCGTAGTTTGGTCATAAACAACCAAGTTACTTGACGTTCCTTGAATTTGTCTGACAATTTTGTTCCTTTCCAACCAGATTCCCCAAATCTACTCTTCTCTCTAGTTGGACATTTCCGTTGGCGTCTTCGTGTAAATGACCCTTCTTCTTAACCCTTGGATATTTGTTTTCTTCTCGCCGTGAATTCTCCAGACACTGAGCAGCTCTACTCACACGTGGACCGAATAGGACATTAAACTTATTTGTGTCACGCTGGGGAAACTGGGTTGACGGACCATGGCCCCCCGGCTAAATCTTATTATTTTATTATCTACTTTTATTTAATTCGTCTCTGTTTGTCAACATCTTAAAATAGGACATTTCAGACACACGTAAATGGGGGTGATGTATATATACAAATCTTGAAACTCATTTGATGAAATTGTGTTTGGAGAGAGAGAGAGAGACGGGAGGTGTTTTGCGTATTGCAACCACTGGCTCTCTAAGGTCCTGATCTCCAGTCAGTTCAACTATTTACAGGGGAGGTGAAGCAATTTCACCCATGTTGAGCTGTGGGCAGGAAACTGTCTGAGAGATTAAAACACACGGTCATAGGGTCGTTCTAAAATTAAAACATGGAACACTGAAGTTTTAGAATACCCCAAACCAAGTCCACGTCTATTTAAGTACACAGTGCCACAGATACGCATTGCTACATCCCATCCAAATTGACAGGTCACCGTTGTTGCGACTTGTCAATCACAAAGTAGCCATGTCCTAAATAAATTACAAAATGACTATCATGCTGTATTGAAGAAGAGTGGAAACTAGCAGTTAAGACCATAAACTCATCAGGAAAATGTTTACTGAGGTAATAAATCAAGTTAGATGTAGGGTCAATTTCTAACAGACTTCTATACAATCTGACTTGTTTTTTAAACCAGTAGAGTCGGAGTTGGCCCCCTACTGGCTATTGGAAAGAATTCCGGTTTAAGGCACTTCCACATTGGCTTCACAGACCCAGGAAGAAGTCTCCTGATTTTGCTGTAGCTCCGGTGCTTTCAGCGATCTCCTGCGATATAACCAACAACTTTAAAACCATGTTATTTTAGTTTCTCAAGGCTTGCAAATTGCAAATCTCTTTGCAATCGTGTTTCAATGCATACCTCATCACCCTCATCACCCTGTGGGTTAATATCCTACTCACAATCTCAGCAATCAATATGCAGTCCAGCAAAAAATAAAGTAAAAAACATTCTGTTTTGTTGTGGGGAAATCTTGCCGCCAAACCATTTAACATTCTCATATCTAACTAAACATATTGTTGGTAGGACCTCTTAGACTCGGCTTTGTTGGAATTTGGCGGACTGCCACTTGTGCTCCGCAAACTGCTTTGTTTTCCAGCATCTCCGCTTTTGACCATCTGTGTTTGGTAGCCTCGCTTTCTGATGCTCGGACATGTTGGGCTGCCAAGGGCTTGTCTGCACATTGAAGAGAGAGGAGAGTAGTGATGTGTTTGCTCTGTCAGCACTCCAGAATTTTACACATACACAGAAACGTATGCAAACATAATGTAAACATACGTGCAGTTGTGGCCACGCAAAGACGAGACACACTTGTTAGACATGCACCGACTTGTACATGCATACTTGATGAAAGTACACACACACACACACTTATGTCTGCGTCTTTGTTGCCGCTCCAGCTCTTGTCTTCTCCTCTGGTTCCCCTTGTTGAGAGCTTTGATATTATGTCCAAGCCTGGTTTCCTCTGACCTGCTTTGATGCTGCTGTCTGGTTGCCTTGTCATGCCCCCCGCCTAAATCTCTCAATTTTCAATTCTCTGTGCATTTTCTTTCAACTTGCGTCTCTGTCTTCTCTGATGCATTTATTCCTAAGTGTTAGGGTTAGGGTTATTTTGTTTGGCTTTGTGCACTTAAATACCTTTCCACATTTGGTTTCCTTTTGCTGAGGGCACACAAAGTAAACCCACACAAATTATTATTATGGATTTTTCTTGTTGCCTTGTAGCAAATATTCTTGCTAAGTAAAAGGTTTGAGGCACAGGGCTTGGGATCGTTTGATTGCTTAATTGATCTGCAAAAATGTTGACAGTCGATTAAGTCACTAATGAAACACAAATGGCCAACATTTGTCCCGCGACTCAAATGAGAGTTATTTCCTCTCAATTAAATATTTTGGGGTTTTGGCCAAAACAAGTATTTTGGAGATAATTTCTATTATAGGCAGAGCAAGAAATTGATTAATTGAAAACAAAGTAGATAGAATAATCCATAATAAAAATGATTAGTTTCAACTCGCTAGCTGTCAGAGTGTAAGTAATGCATTTGCCTGGGAATATTTTCAGATGCGGATACACATTTGGTGCACCAATTCGCATTTATGGCTCATTGAAGTGTTTTTTGGACAACAATGGAGCTCTATAGCAGCTTTTGACCTCTAAAATAATGCAATGTTCTCTTAGGACCCCTCATTATCGATTGTATATAGCTACTAGTTGTGAGTAGTGCGACAATTACGTATTTTAATTCTTTGTTTTATTTGAATAATATTTGGGAAAATGCAGCTTTTCTATCCTGTCAACCATCTTGTCACCTCTCATATTTGTTTTGTGACCCTTTGTGTGAACTCCAGGCTGGGAACTACTGCTAAATGGAATAAAAACAAGCTTTATAAAGGCTTAAGTTACAGGCAAAACATTTTCAATTCATCTCATGGTTTGGTGTTTTCATGGGATTTGTTGACAGTAAGAAACATATTGAGTTTTCTAGCCTTATCCTTTAATGCACTTTGCTGCATTTGAGCATTTCTCCCTCTACATTGTTATTGTCATTTCCCTCTGTTATCTAACAGTTAAAATGTCATGCTGTATAAATAACCTTTTTAAAAAAGACAATCCACTGAACGTGTCAATTTTTGAATGTGTCCTACATACACAATACACAAATATCAGATACTCATTTACCTTACTAACACATTCAGGTGTCATTTATCTGACTCCTTCCTTCATAAAACATTACGAAACGTGCAAAAGTGACAAGCGGAAAGATCAGAGCTGCAATACAATTAATAAGTATCAAAGATAGATGAGGTCTTCTATCTAAACAAATGCCACTGACCATGCTTCATGCTGATATAAGGACTGTAGTGTAGAATTACAGACAAGACCAATGTCTATTGTGGTCGGGTAAAGATATTCTATACGCACCATCAAGGAATCCTTTCTATTCTGTTTCATGATTCCCTCATGACATATCGCTTTCTCTTTTGTCTTATTTTCTTAAATAACATATAAGTCTCTATCTTTGAAAGCCATCAGTGTCAGGTTTTACATGACAATGCTGCAGTTGAAAGAAACGAAAAATCAAGTTTAAAGCAAACCTGAGGAGAAGAGGAGCCACATTGCTGCATACTAGGAATTAAAGAAAAGAATGAATCCCTAACAAATTACTTAGTAACTTCCCCACTTCTTTTAATAAAACTGCATATTTATGTGTTTTCACTTTGTGTCCTTGCTGCCCTTGAGCATGTTTGTATCCATTATGTGCATGCTTGCACTCACTGGTTCATCAGACATAGATCATTTGGGTTCAGTCTTTCCCCATTACCCCGCGGAGTGACGAGCTGTGAAAGCAAGCCACACAGACAGAGGTCACGATGTAATTCGGCAAGATTATTAAGCTGGCCACCGGATAATTACATTATTATACGAGAGCAGACAGGTAATGCAGCCAAAATGACCAGGCAGCACTTTTATTGGGGAAGCAGGTGTGGTGGAGGTGGAAGGGGGTGAGGGGGAGATCTTTGAAAACCTCTGTAATTTCATCTAATAGCGTGTGGTTATTGGGAAATTACATTGCTACTTTGCTGTGGCTGTGGACTGCAGGGGATGGAACCTTTTTGGAGAAAAAAATCAATAGCTTTGATTTTGCCATCTTTTTTTTTTTTTAACAACACTTTCATCATTAGTGATGTTTGAACTTTTGCATCAACGTGCCGACCGTTTAATTTTGTGGAGGTTCAGGTTAATTATTCAGAAGTCGCAATTATGCAAGTGGAGATTCCTTTTACCAACTAAGTGGCAACATCCGGCTCTGAAAAGTTAAGCCATTGCGGAAGTTACTTAAACCTGTATTCTTTCTAATATCCAGCAGGGGACGACTCCTTTGGTTGCAAAAATAAGTCAGATTGTATAGAAGTCTATGAGAAAATGACCCTACTTATCACTTGATTTATTATTATAATAATGAGTTTATGGCCTCAATTGTAGTTTTATTTAATTCAGCATTATGGTCATTTTGTAAATTATAGTTCCATTTAGAGTAAAATAGATGATAAATCAGGTTATGCTTTATGGCATGGATACCTTGGGATTGACAGGTCACTACCAAAGTGTTTTCTGGTTTGGATGTCGTCTTAGTACTCCAACCCTTTCATATTGTGTTTACAGTTAATCAAAGTTAATTTTGGACGTCTAAAAATGTGTGGTTCAGTGTTCGGTTTTACTTAGCTCCACCCTCTCGTGTCACTTCTGGTTCTATTAAAATGAGATGACGACAAAACCAATGGGTGACATCACAGTGAGTATGCCCACTTCTTATATACAGTCTGTGATGCCAACTCTTTCTGTCTTTCAAAGTATTTGAGTGACAAATGCAGGACGGACGTACACACACAGTGGGCTGTAACGTCACTGTAGTTCTTCACATGTCCTCTGTTTTGATGGAAGCTAGTTAGTTCGGAAATAATTTGTTCTGGAAGGACGCACAACCTCGGGTTGTTATGAGACACACCAAGTTTCCCGAGTGTCCCTCTCTTGTATCATCCAGCACACTCACACAAGCACACACACGGTAGGTGCTTTCAGCGATAATAACTGAGCAGAGGTCTTGGCCCTCTTTATGAAAAGAATCTGGCCGCGGGATTGGATATGTCTGCTCCAATCAGATGGTAGCTTTTTTGAGAATGATTACAAGAGGCCACAATAGTCTAAATTGTGGCCTCAGGCTCCAGAGATCGTAATGACTTTGGTATGTACCAATAGCTGTGTGTTGTGTATGGGCTTGTCAAATTAATGTATTCTCAGAATGAGAGTATAATGCATTTCAAATATTCTCAGGAGGCATGGCATTTTGTGTGTATGTGGGTTTAAGATTATGTTTCACCATCCTTTGTGTATATTCATGTCCTTGCATTGTATTTTGTCTGCCTCTGCATGGTGTAATGATTGTTTTGGTGCATTTGTTTGGGTTCTCTGTGTACAAGGTTGTTGAGATTCTGCCAGGGTGGGCTGGTTTTACACACACACACACACACACACACACACACACACACACACACACACACAATCACACACACACACACACACACACACACACATACAGGTAGTGATATAATGTAAGTAAGTACATTTACTCAAGTACTGTAACTAAGTACAATTGTGAGGCTTATCAGAGCTTTTCACTAAAAACAGTCTACTGCTGAAAAACAAAAAAATGGGCCTCATTCTCAACATTCTCTTAATTGTATTCTTAATTAAAAATAATAATAAGAGGAGTCAACTCCAGATGCATCAAACGTACTTAAACTCTCAAATCTGCTCTCTCCCAGGTGTTCTGAATGATGAATCCCACTTGATCATAAATAGGAGGCGCGTGGGCGATTATTATTACTGTTTATTAGCATACGTAACGGCCCCTGAACACTATATAAGGGCAGGTGTTGTGCAAATATTCTGGCACATGGCCAAGAATTTGGAGGGATGCCACCAAGAAAAGGCTGTAAGAAGAAGAACTTCAGCAGTAAAGAAAATGAGTTACTTTTAAATAAACTTAAACTAATGTAAACATATGATTTACCAGAGCGTCAGTACTGCTTGTTACAGGAAAATCAAAAACCATCTAAGAGCAGTATGTAAACCATTTTTTTTGTATGATATTTATGCATGTTTTTATGTTCCAAAAGTGTAAAACGTATCTTTCCTTGCAATGGATTAACAATTTGTGGATTGTGAAAAGAAAATGTTTTTTTATGATCTCCTCTTGGCCACCTGTAAAATGTTCTCTTACCAAAGGGAAGAGCAAAGAAAGGGAAAACATTAGTGGATCCTAGAAATCAATGAGTGCTAAATGAGAACAAATCGTAGATACAAACAAAAGCAAGAGGAGATTTGTTCGTATATCGCTTTCTGCATGAGACCCAATGAGCTGAAAGATGCTAAAAAGATTCTACATAGAGCTGAATGGAACAATGGAGTCTGGTGTTCTCTGCGACGCCTTTCACATTACGTTAGTAATTGATGAATCTTTTATTTAAGACATATTGATTCGTGTAGCTTTAAGTAAATAATGTGAATACTTCCTTCACAACTGAACATAAATTAATATCTCAAACACTAAAGCTTCAGAGAGATGTTTGTACACCTCAACCATCAAAGTTCACATGTCATTCAAATGAGGGCTGTGTTTGCTCATATGGGCCTAAATGGGAATGAGAACCACGTGGAGTCTGACACGTATGCCAAAGGGGAGCTGAGGATTTAATTCACTAGATACAGTTTGAAATGTGCAACCTTTCCCCACAACCTAAGGGTCGAAGCAAAACACTCAATAATCTAGATTCATCACATGGTCATATATCTAGTCATTACTGTACTGTATGTATGGGGGGAGGGGGGTTGTCTCCACTGTAGTGGTGATTTGGACAGCCTGACTCTAGTAAAAATGGGGTTTTCATGTTGCCAGTAACAGAAAAAGCCACAGAGAAATTCTCTTTCCACTTTCTGTCATTCTCAAGGACACTCCAGCAGAGGTACCTTGTTGTGGTCAAATTGGCATGAACCTATGTTTCGTCTCTTAGCCATCGCATTGCTAAGAGATTTGGACTATCCAGCCATGCATTTTTTTTATCCAGGTTAGGGTTGAGGGGGGGGGGGGGGGGGGGGGGGGAGGGCAAGAAAAACAAGCCGAATGTCATTTGGATGGAAACTTCATCCAGCTGCTCCGGGGGAGTCACTCTTCACTTCCAGGCCACCCGAGAGATGTAATCCTTTCCCTGTTCTGTGGGGTTTTCCTCTGGGTCTCCTTCCAGCCAGCCTAACTTGTTTCATGTCCAAAGGGAGATGCCTCAGCAGCATCTTTTCCCAGGTTCAACTGGCTCCACTCAGTGCTGAGGAGCAGCTCAACGTGCAGGTCTGAGCATCTCGCACTCTTACAGAGATTGTTCCAGCAGCCTGCAGAGAAGCATCACTCTGACAGCTTGAATCTTTGTTCTTATTCTTTCAGTCACTGGTGGAGGTTTGACAGGGAGACCTAACTCTGGGGATATATATTGAGAGTTCCGTTGGTAAGCTCTTTATTTACCTGCACAAGCCGATACAGGACTGGCATTACTGCCGACTTTGCACCTTGCCAGCAGTCGATCTTAATATCCTATTTACACTCATGTCACACGCGTGAATAAGCTGTTTATTCCCAACCTGAATGGACATCATACTGTTTTTCCAAGAGGAAATTGTGCTGCTGTGTGTCTCTTAACAGCAGTCAACCAATACAATTAAATACATGATTCAAATACAAAACATACAAAACAAGATTTTGACGGGCATGTTTGCTATTTTCTGACTGTTACATAATCTTATGAGAAATAAAACATTATTAATTTGTGAAAACAACCAACATATTACTGTAACAATGGTTTAGCAGAAGAAACCCTGAGAATGTTCTGCTAAAGGGATGGAGGGGCTGATGTCAGGGCAGGGTTTGTTTTGAGCAAAAGAAAGCTTGGGTGGAATGTGAGTTTGATGATGGGGGAGGCCGGGGGGAGACTCAGGGTGGATGAAGCATGGCTTCATTGTTCCCGTTGTTGGTCATGTAATGAGGGAAAGGAGACTTGGGCTGAGAGTGAGGATTGTTTTTGTTCTTAAATATAAGTTATAGTAGCTTATAAAGTCAGGTCAGTGTTCAAAAATGTGCAGCCTAATATCAAATCAAATCAAATCACATGTACAAATTATACATTTGTCTCAGTGTGCTTTACAGACTGTACAGGACACGACACCCTCTGTCCTTAGACCCTCGCATCGCACAAGGAAAAACTTCCTAAAAGAAACCCCATAATTAAAGGGGGAAAAATGGAAGAAACCTCAGGGAGAGCAACTGAGGAAGGATCCCTCTCCCAGGACGGACAGACGTGCAATAGATGTTGTGTGTACAGGTTAAACAACATAGTACAAATACAACATTTGACAGAAATATGTTGTGTTGAAAAAAGAGATGTTTGGATGAATCCAGGAAAATGTCAAAAAGGCTTCCCGGTGTCCAGAAGGACCAGGGCAGCAGGCGCAGCCACGATTCCTGATCCTGACGTAAACTTTATCAGTGGCAACCTGCCACATGAGACACTGAAACTCCGGGGATCATGCCCCGGATGCTGATTTAGTAACATACATTTACATAAATGCATACAGAGGGAGAGGGAGAAGAAGAGAGAGGGAGGGGAGGAGCAAGGAAGAGAAGGAGGAGAGCAGGGAGGTGTCCCCCGGCAATTTGAGCCTATAGCAGCATGACTAAGGGCTGATCCAAGGCAAACCTGAGCCAGCCCTAACTATAAGCTTTATCAAAAAGGAAAGTCTTTAGCCTGCTCTTAAATGTGGTTTATAAGGTACTATGAGATCTTTAAGATATGCTGGAGCCTGACCATTAATTGCTTTGTAAGTCAGGAGAAGGATTTTGAATTCTATTCTGTATTTTACCGGGAGCCAGTGCAGAGCAGCTAATACAGGAGTTCTTGTCAATACACGTACCAGCTGCATTTTGGATCAACTGAAGAGTCTTAAGCAACCTTTTGAGACAGAATGTGTCTTATTTTTTAAATGTTACATAGATGAAAGAAGGCAGTCCTTGAGATTTGTTTAATGTGGGAGTTAAAAGACAGATCCTGATCAAAGATAACGCCAAGAGTCCTTACGGTGTTGCTGGAGGCCAAATTAATGCCATCCAGATCTTAATTGTGGTGCAAAGCAGTTAGTTTATGTGGCTAATAAACCTTTCACATCATTTTCAGACCTCTTGCAAAACAGCAAAAGAAATATTAAGATAGTTGTAAATTATAATTTTTATATACAGAGATTTATTTAGAGTTAGTTGCTTTAACAGTAGATACTGCTAAATCTGTTTCCAGCAATCATGACCAGTTTACTGAAGATATTCCACAGACCTTGTTGTGAGCAGTTTCATTAACTATTGTCTTTCTACTGAAATACACCCATCCATCAGTAGACACACACTTCCTTTTGCGAGGTGATATGGAATGTGGGTGTACAAACACACCATGTTGGACCTGTCCCATTCTCCTCATGCTTTTAAAGACATTTTTAGAAAAGATTCTGCCGTTTAACTATCAGGCACTGTGTTAGAATCAGCCTTTTCATGTCGGCGGAGCAGCTTTATCTGTTATTAACTTGAACACTAAATGCCCTGTTCCTAAAATCCATGTGATACTGAAGGGATGAGTTAACCTCCACATGTCAACAATATCTGGAACCCTTTCAGGACAGATCTCATACACCCTTTGGTGCTATTTTGGCGTGGATAAGAAGGCAAATTGCAGGGTTAAGAATTGCTCTAATCACTGCACGAGAGAGAGAGAGAGAGAGAGAGAGAGAGAGAGAGGAGAGAGAGAGAGAGAGAGAGAGAGAGAGAGAGAGAGAGAGAGAGAGAGAGAGAGACACTGACTAACAGACTGTAACACGAGGCGGACATTTGCAAGTCTAATAGCGTCCTGGCTGTAATGAACAGTGTTTTTGGTCATCTAGGGAAGGGGAGGAAATAATAGGTTGGAAATAAGCAATGGACTGAGAGTGAAGTGGTCAGGTCAGTAAGGGGTGCCTGTAATGAATACCAAATAGGACAGGATCAATAAACAGCTGTGTATTTGTTACTCATAGGCCACAGTGTGTGTGTTTGTGTTCATGTGTGTATGTTTTTCTGTATCATTTGTATGGATGCAACATTTAGAAGACAGCATACCAATGATTTTACATAGTTCACTGTGCTTCATTTTCTTTCCCAAACAAAATTAAAAATTGATTTTTGCATGCTGACAGTATGTAATACAAATGTGTGTGTATGCATGTGTAGACTTCACCCATTAATGCATAGTTTCCAGAAGACCGATGTGGAAGAATCTGCACTTCATTAATAATTCTTCATATAAAATCATCCAAATCAAATTACAATAGAGAAACCAGCGTCATAAAAGGGTCAAAACTGTGTGTGTGTGGGGGGGGGGGGGGCCTCTCAGTGGCAGCATGCGTGTGTCCATGCCTTCCAATGGGTCAATACATTTCCCATTTGTATTTGATTATCTGAGAACAATGTGTTGCATTCTTAATAACTGATTCCTTGTGCCACCAGAAGATGGCAGTAAAGCCTTTTCTCTCAGAGCTAGCCGTGTCACTCGTCTTTCACAGAGCACCATGGCATCAAAATAGAGACCCCTTTATAGCCACAGAACAGAAGATGTGTTCCTAAAACAATATATTTTTGTCTTTTTTTCTCTTCTTTCATAGCTCCATATTGTGAGTAAAGCACAGTTTTTTCTCTATTGCTGTTTGCCATCTTATAAAACCACTCCTAATTACTCTTGATAACATCTATATCATATATAGTAAGGTCTATGTGATGAAGGGGCAGTAATTGTAACGGGAAAACGAATGAAACACAGCATCAATCCGGGCGCAAGCGCTCCCGAGAGGAGAGAGAGAGAGAGCGAAGAGAGGGGAGCAGAGAGAGGAGGCAGAGAGAGAAGAGAGAAGATGGAGCGCTCTGGAGCGAAGAGAGATCTTCATAGCTCTCGAGCGCGTCTTCGCTCCCCTCTCTCTATCCTCTCTCTATTCTCGCTCCTCTCTCTATCTCATCTCTGGTCGGTCTCTCTCTCTCTCTCTCTCTCTCTCTCTCTCTCTCTCTCTCTCTCTCTCTTTCTCTCTCTCTCTCTCTCTCTCTCTCTCTCTCTCTCTCTCTCTCAAAAACAAGATTATTAGGTTGTGCAAATATTACATTCTGTAGGTAGACAAACAACACTGTTTTGATACTGTCACCATAGAACAGCTCACAGTAGGGAAGAGCATTCACACACACTAAAAAGACTCTCTCTCTCTCGCTCTCTCTCTCTCTCTCTCTCTCTCTCTCTCACTCTCACTCTCACTCTCTCACTCTCTCTCTCTCACACACACCACACACATATATATTTAGTCTTCGGGCTGATAAGGAACTTGGGGGTCGTGCGTATGTCCAAGTCTTAATACATGTGCATGCATGAGTGTAGCCCTGTATGTTCGTATAATTGGTGTTATTCCATGTGTGTTTGCGTGAGTCATTAGCACTAACAGGCTAACTGTGGCTGCTAGGGGTTAACAGACACTGCAGGCAACTGCATGTTTTAGCCTTTATGTGCAAACAGCAGCTGTTTAGGCAATAATAACATCAGTGAAGTGGAGGTGAAGATAATTCAAATTTAAATTTAAAATATAAAGTTTTTGGTTTAATCTATGCAATATTCTCACACATTTTTAATCCCATGCTTTAATGTTTGTACTGCATGTCATACAGTCTTAGTTGATGTGCTAGTGAAGAAAAGTTGGGAAAATTAATGTAAAAAGGTTCAATCCTGAAATTCATTTTAATCCTTGCTTTAAGCATAATTGCATGGATTTTGTCACTAAAACAACAACCCCTGAGAACCAAAATCTTTGTCACTTTCCTGTTTTCCTAAAATGATTAGAAACGCTGATGTGAGCCATGATCGCATAACCCTCTCCTCTAAAGCTACTTTATAAATAGAACCTGTGTGCAGCTGCAGAAGCCAAAGAAGTGCTATTGAACATTTAATCCCATAAAACCAACAGATTACTGAATATTCTTTGCCAGTCAAGGCAGTAGGCCATTAGACCAAAGTGCCCTCTTAGTCTCTACTTGTTTCCATAATACTTTCCCCTTTAATCCACTCTCCCTCTTTGTTTGTCTGCTTTTTTCCGCTCTCTTTATTCATTATTGCAACATAAATTACTCACATTTGTCTCATACTATCATCATTATCACTATATCTGTGATTCTCATCTTTCATTCCCACTCTTCAAAGGTTTACATTCTCTCAATCAACACTCTCTTATCTGTTCTTCCTTCAGCCAGCGAGCTCAACAAGTGTTATCTCAACCAATCAACTTTGCAAGCCAATCCCTTTCTCCCCTACCTCCAATAAACTGCCAACCACCATTAGGCAGCACTTTGGAAAATAGTAAATTTCAGCCATTGTCGTTGGAAGAAGCTGAGAAAAGAAACATGGCTCCCGATAGACAACATCCTCATTAGCCGGAGAAGAGAAATGGACGGGGGGAGAGAGTTGGGGAGGAAGGGAGAAAGATCTTAAGAGGAGTTTTAGACAGATGGGCCGACTCTTTGCCATTGAGCTAAATGGGTCGTTGAAAAGCAGAGAAAATTAGTATTTGTCACTTGGAGTGCCCCTAGTGCTTCAGAAGGCTATATGTTCAATGTGTTGTCTGCAAATTAGACATATACTGTACACCCATTTTCCCACAAATGTGATCTTAACGTCATCATTTGAGTGCCACACAAATATGATGGAGTGTTAATCATTAGGAAGAAATGCACACTTGAGGACTCAGGGACCAAAATCATAGATTTCTAGTGTTTTGATGACAAGCTTTGCTTCTTGGAAACCAGATTCTAACGGTTCATCACACACATGCTGACAGCGCTACTGGTGTCGATAGGGACATGTTGTCATCAGCTATCCATACCCGTGTGTGTGTGTGTGTGTGTAGACATTCTTGTGTGTGTTGGCTTGTCCGCTGTGCTTCTTTTGTGGAGTCTCTTCTTAGCTTGCTAATTTTTATGCAAGCTGGTTCTCCTGGGTTTGTATACAGTATTTAAAAGAATGGAATTAGATTATTTTTTATTTCCAGGTATGGATGAGTATGGAAACATATTTATAATAAGTGTTTCAAGACTAATGCCCAGATTCTGTTTCAGAATATAAAATAAATAAATCAGAGTGTTTTTGATTGCGTTTGGAGCAGGCTGCCAATGCAGAAAGAATGTTTACCACTGTGCGAGAGAGTGCGGGCCAAAGCCAGCTTGATGACGTCGAATGCGAAGTGAAAAGTATAGCTTGCAACTGAATGCACACACACACACACCCAAAGCTGTCTCTACGTCTGTACCTCACAGCCTGCAAAACAGCTCTGCCCTAGGTGCAAGATGTTTGATGGTAAAATGTCATCCAAATTTTTGCGTAAGAGTAAAATGAACGGCAACTGAACTAAATTCTAGTTTTCCGAGGGCTGGCGTGACAAACAAAAATATAAAGTCTGGTTAGCTAACTT
This sequence comes from Cottoperca gobio, assembly GCF_900634415.1. Classification (NCBI taxonomy): domain Eukaryota; kingdom Metazoa; phylum Chordata; class Actinopteri; order Perciformes; family Bovichtidae; genus Cottoperca; species Cottoperca gobio. Next base: position 20,616,379 of record NC_041355.1, on the reverse strand, counting down.
TGGGTAAAAGCGTTTGACATCTACAACATGAGGGAGGCGGCAATTATAAGCCATATGCAAGAGCAAAAGCACTATAGTCTTGTCACAGCATCCTCTAAACTCACAGTCACCAAGTCAAATATGGTCTGATAAATATACAGAGAAACTTGGAAATTTTAGTCTGGAAAATAATGGAATTTTGTAATAGAACATTTGTAGGAGCCCTGAACTCTGCTACTCCCATCCTACTCTTATCCCTTGCTGGGGAGGACAAATAGAGAGGGAGAAGAGCAGAGAAGGGTGGATGGACAGCTTTGCTGATGGCGGAGGCAGATATGTCTTTGGTTATCTGCCGTTTCTGCCTCTGGCGGAGAACCAGTACACACAATTCCCAATAACACACCGACACACATGCACACACACATGCACTGGACGGGACCAGCCACTGGTGCCTGGTTGTATCGATTAGAAGAGTAACACAGTTATTTCTGCAGGTCTGTCTCCAACAGCTGTCCCCCTATGGATAAGGAGGGAGGGTGCGGGGCAAGCAGAAGGCAGGAAGGAGGCAAAGAAAAAAAGGGGTGAGGGACATTCCAGGAGAATGGATGGGAAATTGTAGTGAAAGGGATAGCGGGGGGATATACAGCCATACAGGTGGAAGCCCAGGGAAGAGAAAGTGTTGAAGGTTTAAGATGAAATGCTGAGAGATGGAAGGAAGATATCATATAACGTATCCTCAAACAACGCTTCATATGAGGCTGTATCTTACGAAAAGTCATCCTCGTGTCGATTTCCGCTTGTTACATGCATACAATCTTTTCAAAATAAACTTGTCGTTTGGATAAAAAATAAGACGAAAGTGAAGTTACTTAAGTGCTGAAGTTATGTGACAAATAAGTCAACATTTGGGTTAAAAGACAGAAGTGACGTTACTTAAGCCAGGAAGTTACGTAACAAATAAGTCCATATTTGACAGATAACTACGGAATTGGTGTTACTTAGATACACAAATTACGTAACAAATAAGTTATCATTTTGGGTCAAGATAACTACGGTAGTGGCGTAACTTAAATTCAACAGTTACGTGACAAACAAATCATCATTGATTTCTTGTTTCACATTCTAAATAAAAATCATCCATGGATCAACCCATCCACCCCGACCTCATCCCCATGCAGACTTTGTTGCTATTTATACTTCCTGGTTCAATATTACGTGGATTACATAGGAATTGATTTTGTGAGACTATGTAGCACTTAAATTGTTTTGGCTTATTTGAAGTTAATGGTTTAGTTTTTATTATATCATTTCTGTATGTTGCACTTGCATTGTTTTTGGCTTTTCTGAAGCTATTGTTCTGCACTTAAAAGGATTTCACCTATTTAAAGTTAAGGTACTTGCAAGATTCTCGCTGTTCGGAGTTGTATCCTCATGATTGTTTGCACTTATTGTAAGCCGCTTTGGACAAAAGCATCAGCTAAATGTAATGTGAGATATACGAATTACAGTGCCACACTTATAGCTATATAGGTGTAGCTACTAAAAGTGTATGAGAACAGCCTGAACAAATGCACGGGGAGATGGATGATGGATGCAAGCGAGAGAAAGGACTGGAGAGGGGAGATGGAAGAGGAGGAAAGAGAAAACGGGGAAGACGTGGAGGGAAAGAGAGTAGGGGGCAGATTAAAGAACATGAGCCAACAAAGAGAAATATAGTGAAAAAGAGATGCAAGAGAGAGGGCTAGATTGGGGGAGACAGCGAAGGGGGGGGGGGGAACGGGAGAGGAAAGAAACCACCAAAGAGTGTTTTCCTTCAACACATGTCCACATGTTGGGATTGGCTATGACTTCATATATGATGCTTGTGATCAGTGCTGGCGAGGAGATTAAACACTATCTCAGCCCTGTGTGTGTGTGTGTGTGTGTGTGTGTGTGTGTGTGCGTGTGTGTGTGTGTGTGTGCACCACCACATTTTTCCAGGGGTAATAGTTCCCTGCCAGAGTGGAATGCCATTGACAGAAATACACTGATGTGGTACAACATTTACAACTACCCTCTCCCACCTCCTCCTGTTTCCCTCACCCTTCCCCATTCCAGCCACCCTGATGGGCCAAGGTCGGGCCAATTACCCTTCACTGACCAGCGCACGCACACACTCCCACAAGCCCGTGGCCCCATCAGCTTGTGTGTGTCTGAGTGTAGTGTAGTGGTCAGTGGCTTGGCATGCTAAATTCATGGGAAATATGTCAGCCATCAGCCTGGGCATTTCAAACAATGCCTCACAATGTGCTTGACAGCCCTGAAAAACAGCCTGGTGCTTGGAAACTGCCAGCCCATCATCTCAACTCCCTCATCTGGGCTCTCTCTGGCTCTCCGTCTCTATCTCTCACTCTGTTTGTGTGCTCATCTCTCGGCATCTCTCTCTATATCTCATTTTCTCTCCTAAGTCACCCTCCAAGCTCTCATTTTCTGTCACACACAGTCTCTTTCAAATCCTTCCCCTCTATATTTTTTCCCGATTCCCTGTCCTCTGACACATATTTTCCCATTTTCACAAAAAAGGCACCTTTTATCACAGCTTTTTTCTCATTCTATTCCTCCGCCGCTCCATCCTGTAAAACAGCACCAGATGCCCCTTATTAGGAGCTGAGCGTCAGGTCACCAGGTAGTTAAATAGGTAACACACACGGACGCACGTGTGCACACACACATACACAGGGTAGTTATGTACATGATGGTATTATCTGGCCAGGCGGTGATATATCTTGGTGAGACACCAGCCTATAAAGCTGCAGAGACATTCAGTCCCCCTTCTCTGCTTTCTCCTCTCCCCGCTCCCCTCCAGTCACACGCAGTAACAGCCGGCCCTGATTCACAGCATTCAATTTACACCGGCTCGTAACAGGAGGTGATGGGCTCTTGGAGGTTGGAGGAGGGCAATCGGTAGGTGGGGGGGGGGGCAAGAGAAAAGATGTGTGTGAGAGAGGAAGGAAAGTGGAAAAGTGAGTTTTCACGTGAGAAAGGATTAGCAATAAACCAGACGCTGTAGTCTGTTTCTAACAACATTGCGATTAGCAAGAGTGATGCCATTACAGATTAGGCTGATGAAAAATTTAGAGACGTGTTGCATTTAGATTAAATGGAAGTCTAAATAGACAATTATGTAACTCTGTTGATTCCAAAATGCAACCTCAGTGTCCTCCAATTTCTCACGCTAAGAAGTGTGTGTTCCCTTTTGTGTCTCGCGTGTGTGCATGTTTAGAAGCCTAGCACATAAGTGTCAATGCGGGCAGTGAAAAACAATCCAAAGAACAGGCCGACCCCAATCCCATCCCCCGTATGAATATGTATCATTCCGAAAACCCTGATCCATATCTGCTCGCCTGTAATTCTAAACTCTGCAGTCCCAACACTCCCTTTTTCTACTCCATGCACCATGCTATGCATATATAAACGTATAAATCTGTTACGGTTCAACGGCACATCTACTTCTGAGAATGTATTTTGGAACATATTTGTATGCTTGCTTCTACTGAAAATCCTTTTCAGGTATTATGTGATTCTTTTTCTCTAATCGCCTCAGAGAGAATTATGCACTGATGGCTCTGAGAAAAAAATCATAAAAGACAAAAAGCTGTTTTACAGCCTCCTGAACTTTCTGAATAGACATGTGTTAATGTGCATTTGTCATTGAATACAAGGTCAGATGTGGCCAGCTGGTACTTTCCTCAGTACAAAGATAATATGCTAATTCCATTAATTCATTCATTATTGTTATGATTAAACTGTGTTGAGCATTTGAATGCAGTCAACGTGTGTAAACAGGTACTAGCATCATTGTGTCAGCTTCTTAGTGTAGTAGACTCCATCAGTCTCTCAACATGTATTATGTGATATTGCTCCCCTGCCTATGGGCATTACAGTGATGTGCACGGTGGGAGGTTGTAAACAAATAGAGTTAGCATCTAAAACGTAAACCCACTGGAATGTCGAAACATCTACTCATGTGAGTGTATATGCATAGAATTATAAATGATGTGTGCAGTGTTTGTATTTTCATACCGCCCTGGCATTTAAACAAAATGTATATGCCTGAATGTATCCAATAAAATATGACTATATGGAAAAGGTGATGAAATTATGTGTTTACTATCACCATGACAGATAGATATACAGTGCATCCGGTCCACAGAGATATGCCTGTCATTGCTGTGTGTGCATGTATTCCACGTTTTTATGTTATTTGGATAATTGATTGCATGTGTAAATGACAAGTGCTTGGAGCACATATCACTCACAGGCACATGGTCCACTGAGCGAGGCCTGATCTTTTGACATATCAGCGTACAAGAATGATGGATACACGTGTGGGCCCCGATAGTTGACATTCATGCTCAGCTGTTAATTCATGAGCTTCATTGTGCATGGATCTCCCTATTCTCCCCAAGACTGACAGAGCACCGGAGCACCGGGGGTATGGTGAAGGAAATATTTAGCATTCAAACTTTAGCATGCGTGTATCTATCTCAAATGGTCAGTGACACCCACAGCGGGTGATTCATATTCACAGTGTACATTTGTGCAATGCAGGTAATGGTTTCTGGTGCGTGCGGGATCATTGAGATTCATTGTGTGCGTGGTGCTGTAGCCGCAGACCTGTCAATAGACGGATGAGGGAGGAAGGGAGGGACGCTGGACGGAGAGAGGGAGAGGGGCCAAGCAGAGATTTGGCTGTCGTCTCTGTCAATTCTTACTTGGAGAGGGAGACCCTTGGGAGGTCCCTTCAGTGGCAAATGGACAGCGCGCACACACACACACACACACACACACACACACACACACACACACACACACACACACACACACACACACATACACACACACACATAGTTGGGGCAGGGTCGGTGGCAAACCAGACAATGTCCATATCAATGATATGTGCCCATCAGCAGGTCCTTCCCGGCTGACATATTGGCAGGCCTGCCATGGGTGCTGAAAATTGTTTATGACAAATATGTGTGAGTCATCTCACAACTTCTGCCCTCTTACCATTCATGGTCACATTAACTGCGAGGAAAGCAGGAGAATGACAGAAAGATTAGGAAAGATTGTGAGACTAAAGATGAGAGGAATGTATATGAGGAAAAAGTAAAGGTGTTTAAATGATAGGGTCTAGAATGTAAATACACAACAAGCATTTTGTTAAAAACACAACAATGCAACCCCCCTTTTTCACAAATATGTTCCCCTCTGTATCTTTGTCTGTATCCCAATGTCTGCACACTCCTCAATACTTGTGATGCCTCAGAGATTTGACACCTGAAGCATCCTTCTACTCGCATTCACACGCACATAGCAGATATACAAAACATCAACTTTGTTATGAGGCTATTGTTTTAGAGCTGCTCACCCCAGAAAGCCATCCTGGCAGCATCAATGTTTATGCTCTGTTTGAAGGGATTTTACAGTGCATCATATTTAAGAACATCTCAGTGGACTCCTTCTATTAGAGGCTGCTTCAGGGTTACAGATGAGTAATCACAAATGGAATAGAACAGAACAATGCGAGGTCAACAGGTGTTAATTAAGCGTGTTTTATTCCTGTATAACTGCACACACTATCAGACTATGTTATCCATTTTGGCTACAAATGAATACACTATATAACTTGTTCAGTTAGCTTTCTATTTTTACAAAAGCTTTTACAAACGTCAAAGTAAATGGAAAATTGACTGCATTTATATGGCGATTGATAAGACCCAGAATACAGGGTTACTTGTGGTAACTAGAGTCTCCAAAAGTGCAATGGGAGCCAGAGCCTTCAGCTATCCAGCTCCTCTCCTGTGGAACCAGTTTGTGTTCAGGATGCAGACACCCTCTCCACATTTAAGAGCAGTCTGAACACTTTCCTCTTTGATAAAGCTTATAGTTGGGGCTGGCTCACACTTGCCTTGAGCTAAGCCCAAGGTTATGCTTTTATATGTTTAAATTGCCAGGGGACTTACACCTCTCTCCTCTTCCTTTAATATCCCTTAACTCTTAGGAGTTGACCGTCACGCTGGCGTCATCAGATCACATGACCTGTTCAAACAGTCCAGACAACATTGGCGGCTACTTCTGTTGAAAGTACTGGCTTGAAACTCTATGCCAGACTTTGTTTCATGCTAATTGGCCCAGTACAAACGGATATACGATAATATAAAGTTGATGCAAAAATATAATTTTTTCACGCTCAAAAGTATGAGAAATACAATGTGCCGGCCGTTACGTATTTTAAATCTTATTTTGTTATTATACAAAGTGGAAAATAATGCTGGAAACTGTAGATCCTGCTCAACAGGCAGCATTTACCAGGGAGGGGTCGGGTAATTGAGTAAATGGAGTGATTCGAAGCAAAATGAGGCGATACGGAAAGAGACGGAAAGAGACAGAAAGAGACGAAGGAAGACGGCGATTGAAGAAAAGTGACAGACAAACAATTGAGAATTGAGAGATATTTCGATAGATTTATTGTTGGTCCTAATACAAGATAAAACTGCACATTTTAGAGTGGCCTTTTATTGTGACAGCCTAAGGATAAGGATATATATGATGCAATAATCATGCTGTCTAATCAGCATCTTGATATGCCACACCTGTGAGGTGGATGGATTATCACAGCAAAGGAGAAGTGCTCACTAACACAGATTTAAACACATTTGTGAACAATATTTGAGAGAAATAGGCCTTTTGTGTACATGGAAAAAGTCTTAGATCTTTGATTTAAACTCATGAAGAATGGGAGCAAAAACAAAAGAACTTGAGGGAATGAGGGGAAACGCCTCTGGATACACTTGCTATTTGTTCATAGAATTTGTATTTAGGTTCATGCTACCTCAATAAAACTTTTACATTATCATAGTGACATCCCATGTATATATTTCCAGCTTTCAAAATGTTTTCGGTGTGCATGTTTGTGTTACCCATAGTAAAAATATCATTGTCAAAATCTGTTTTTACATTTTTTGTGTGGTTTTGGGTCCAATATGTTCATATAGTATGTCAAAATGAAAATAAAACTATATAGGTGAGGTTGTGCTGAAAAGAAAGATACCAAACATTGACATGCTAAACATTTCTTAATGGGGTTTAGTAAGGCAGAATCAATTTGAAAACGGCCAAATTAGCCCCGGACTCCAAAGAGTTAAATGCATGTTACTAACTCAGCATCCGGGGTATCATCCTGGAGTTTTTGTGTCTCTCATCTGGCAGGTTACCACTATTAGGTTACGTCTGGAACATGAATCGTGGCTGCACCTGCTCTGGTCCTGCCTGACGCCCACGTTATTTTCCAATATGAAAAATGTATCAAATGACTATGTAATGTGAGTCGCACGTGCATGAACTCAAAGAGAATTATCCCCCAACTTTGCCATTACCCTCAAATCTAGGGAGAGTTTTAGAATCCAACAGTGTAACTTTACTTTTTTTGATTGAGTCTCAACTTTCTCATAGACCACATTTTCAGTGACAGCTGAAAAAACAAAACAAAACACGTGATAAAGCAACCTGCCCGGCACCAAACGACAGATGGTAAAAGTAAGCAACTAGCTGGTGAAGATAGTGGATCATTCAGCAGCTAAAAAGAGAAATATTTTGTAGTTGGTGGAGACCAAAACACAGTGAATATTGGACTCCCATTCGTCAAGTTATAACAAGTGTGGCGGTATAATTTGAATACACACAGCCATGGACAATTTAGTTTCACCAATACGCAGACCACATTCAAGTAGTTACTCTGTCTCTCGGCTCTATCTGAATTGTGCCATTTACACGTGTTACATTTTGCCTAAGTCTCTTCCGGGGGTGTTGTCCTCTCTCATTTTGGCTTGGGTTATGTCCGGTTAATCCCTTGTAGGCGCATGAGCGTGTCCATGCCCCTTAGTGCAGATGCCTTCCTTTGGATTTCTTCAGTCGCCCCCTTGAGGAGGGGCGTACTTATAACATGTTTACAGTAACATTTCTTTCCCTGAGTAGTGAATACATTCAGTACATAATATTTATTTTCAGTAGTAAACAAATACACTTAGTAGTTTAATATTAAAAATAGTAGTACATAGATAATACATTCAGGAGTTATTTATTTCACACAAGCACTAATGCTAATGTTGCTCTGGGACTTTTGGATATGTAAATATATGCAAATACTATTTGCTAACATGTTCGCCATAACTTTACAAGATGCATATGCTAATATCAGTGTAGTGTTAGCAGCTAATGCCACTGGCCCCAAGTGGACAAAAAAATCAATAAGTTCTGTTTTAAAGAAGTAGCAGTAACATTAACATGTTTTGCTTATCGTTAGCTGAACAGCATATTTCTTGTCAAATTCTAATAATGCTTGACACATCAATAATCAAATGAGAACCTTAAATGGAAAAAAATATTATTATTAACTATAATATCAAAAACGATCTATTTAAGTATTCAGTGTACGTTTTGTTTACCTTTTTTAAATAAAGTAATAATAATAATCCTTTCTTTTGCGCAAATGAAAGCTCAATGACATCGCCAATGTGCAAATGAGCATATGATGTCATCCGACGACTTGTAGCTGGGGCTAGTTACTTTTATTAGAACACTGAATAGGAGACACTGCCTTTTGTTTTCCACAGCATTGTGCCATAAATCGACCCTTCATTTTCCCAGGAGATCGTACCCTGTGGCTGACATAATTGCATAGTAAAAGCGAGGCTTATAGGGAACCAATCTAAACGCAGATGTTATCATTATTCTCTAGCCATTACGTTGTGCAATCAAAATGTATTACATAATGACAACTTAAAGCAAACACCTTGTCCATTGCCACATTTATTGCAATCAGCAACTTGCAGATAACTCACAAGAAGTAGAAGCATTTATACTCAGAAACCATTACACTACCCTGCATTGCATTTACACAAAATCTGAAGGATTTATTTTCTTTCAAAGCCGTAGAACCATTATGAAATAAAATGAAAGGTTACCTCACATTCATCGCTGAACATTTTTCAGTAGTGATCTTATTTTCATGCCAGCAATCATTTTCGTCAGGCTAAGGTATCACAATTTCTTTCTAATACTAAGAATGAAACACTTCAAGTACCGTGAACTTTGCTGAAGCCAGTGATAGGGCTACTACAGTATAGACGGATAGACAGAGCTCAAGTACTCTTGCTTTGTTGTAGTTCCATTCTTTGTCAATCGCAAACCCGTCAGTACATTATAAAGTGGCTTTCCTCTTGGTCAATGTTAATGGTTGCATGGGTCAAGTATGCTTTGCTGTACTTAAATCTATGAGTTGCCAAGATGACGGGTGAATCAGTGTCCTTCAGCAGACAGCTGAGTATTATGATACCGCATCTTCCGCTTTTAATATCAAGTTTCACAGCATGGTTTATAATACTTCTAATGTCAATATTTTACAGATATAGGAAAGGAAGAAAACCTGTGGCTGTCTTGCTAAATATAATGTGGAAATTGAAAGCATTGTGATGTAAACCATATGTTGGAACCAGAATGTCCCTCATTCATTCATTTATTTGGCCTCGAAGCCCTCTCATTAAAAGGCATGCCAGGGTCTCTTGCTCGCCTCCTCCCTTCAGCGCTGCCAAGCAGTGACACTGTTCGTCCTTGTGTTAAGCTGGTACTTGATTTGTCTTAAAATAGATAATATTACTGTGTTGGCCATTCAAACCTGTGGTGTTTGCCAAGACACACTGCTGTAGATGGAGGTTCAAATGGTGAACATAATTCTATTTATTTACTACTTTAATGCTTCACAGCTTTAAATTAAAGACCTCCATGTAAGCAGGATTAGTAACTAGAGCAGTTTTTCCTTTATAGACATGCTGAAAGATAAAAAATATATATATTTCTTTGGCTTTTGCTGAGTTGATATTTCGGTTACCAAAGTGGATTATTTAAATTTTTTGAATGTTTGAAATGATTCATAAACCGAAATACAAAAATGCAGAAACCTTTGAGCCAAGGAACTCTTCATCCTTTCTTATGAACATACGTGGACCTTGTATAGCAAGATTGAATATAACGGATAACAAAACTCACAATATGTATGTTATTTTCTTTGGTGGAGTGTATACAATCCCTGACTATACTTTATTAAAGGTAAACTTGGCTGATTGTCAAACGGCCTTGTTTTGTTGCAATGTGGGTGGTATATGAAAATGAACAATGCTTAACACATATTCACTATGTTAAAAAAATAAAAAAAACAGGCCGATGATGATAATGGAAATATGTTACAGTATGATCAGTTCTGTGAGAAATTCCAATTCCAATATACTGTTAACAACTATAAAATGATAAAAGCCAAACCAAATCAATAGTTAAAGAAGGCCTCTGGAGGGGTGAGGCAGCTTTGAATTGAAGGATCGTATCAAATGGACTTTTGTGACAATAACGGCACTAACTAAATTATTAGAACATTCTATTAAAGGAATGTTACCGTAACCCAGTAAGAAGAACTACTCAAGTTCAAGTACCTAAAATCTGTATAGTACTTGAGTAAATGTTACTTTCCACCACAGTAGCCTATTTGTAATTGAGTTTTATTTCTCTCATTTTAGTATTGTTTTTTTTTTTATTATTTTGATTAATAATACACGTAAATACGGCTTGTTTGATTGTATTTCTCAATAATGGCCCAATATATATACATTTTTTTAACCTTACCTATTTGGGGGCGGGGCTTATTAATCGCGGTAGTAGGGCATGTTTCAGATGGCATGCTAATTACTTTCAGGCCGCTGGGAAAAACTTAACAGAACCTACACATCTATTGTAAAGAAGAAACAAGTGACAGACATCAATACAACAACAATGTAAGCGGTGAGGTGAGACGGTTGGAGTACCGAGTAACTTGTTCTGGAGCTGTTAATGCTAGCTAGCCCCTAAAGAGGTAATCAATTCACCTGTGCCACCAGCTAAGCTATCCATACTACTGCACCCTTGAGAGTTTTCCAGGCTGGGACTTAAGGACAATTTAAAAAGCAATGTGCCATGGAATTACATATTGGGGCGGACACCTCTGCTGCAGAGGAAGGCCGAAAACAACACCTGGTTCAAGGTAAGACAGCTCGCTCGTGTTTATTGCTGGTTTAATGAGCAGTGTAACAGTTTTGTCAGGCTGTCTATGGCTTTGCTAATTGGCAACAGACTGCCGCTGTAGGTCTGTATGTACACAGTTTGAGTGTGTGACTGGCAGTTGCCTGTTAGGAGTGATTCAGAGGTGGCAGAGTGCACACTGATTTATTTGGATTGAAAATACCGCAAAAATGGATAGGAGAGAAGGTCACCAACATATGTTTTGGTGAGTGATTCACGAGAGTTATAAATGACAATGTGCTGTCTCTTTGGATGCAGCTGATTTGAATTCTGCTGACTAACATCCTGTCACGAGGCATACATCTTTGTATCTTTATATGAAATGTTGCCTCTGTAGGCTACAATGTATCCCTCTAATATTGTCAGATATGTATGTATTTGTTTTTTTGGTGTCATAAATTTCACTGAGCATGAGTCTAAAGCTTTGTCTCCAAATGAGTGTTCACCCACATTGTTCTTAATATATGCTTTCATTAACCGCTAGAGAAACTGGTGTTTGTGTTTTTTCCCTCTCCATATGTATGTTCTTCACTTCCTTCTGTATTTCTTACAGCTAAACATTTACTTTTAGATGTTTGAGGTCTTTGTGCACTCTGTAATTTTATTTTATTAGATTATTTTTGAGGGATTACTTCCTAATTAGAAATAATTTTAAGTGTTGTAAATCAAAAGAGGTCATTTGAATGAAATACTTATGGTGGGTGAGCATGAGTTAATTCTCTAAAAGTGTGTGGATTCATTTTGAGCGTTTTTTATAGATGTAATTAAGCAGTGAGTGCTGGCAAATCATCCCTTTTGTGTTTGAGGAACATTTTAAATAATTGCTTTTTAAATCACAAGTTTCCTCACTTACACATACGGTACAATATAATACAATGCGATATTTGCTAACATCAAAAAGTATGCCATGATACGATTTTGGCCGATTCAGGGGCCTGCGATCAATATGAGTCAAGCAACTCGCCAAAAGCAACTAAAATATGATTGTAAGGCTTTGTAAGAAAGAGGTGTGCTTGGACTGAAATGGTGAAACGGACATGCCATGATAATTTCAGAATAAAGGCGCATCTTAAAGGAGGTGATAGACGTTTTCACTTTGCATCAATGATATTGGATAGTTTATCATTAAAACGACAAGTACAAGTGTTACATTTTATTTTTATTTATTTACTTCAAGTGACTGGAGGAAGATATGTTACTGCTGTACACTCCACTTAAACTTTTCTCTTGATATATGAGATACTCCCCTTCAGATAACCACGGCACCCCACAGCGACTATATCCCTCTTGTGAATAGGGATAACTAAAGACATTGCCCTAGATTTTCACCAAAGCAGACAGACATCAGTAATTCAAGTGTAAGAGTGAGCTTGTGATCTCTGGCTGAAGGTCGCCTGTCTGTCATCTCTATGAGCACCCATGAGTCTCAGAGCTTTCTACCTCACAGCTGCCATACATTCACTGATGGCCATTTCCTTCTCGTCTGCTTCATATTTGAGTCTTTCATCCCCTCTTTTTCTTTCTTTCTTTCTTTCTTTCTCTTTTTCCTCCTTTGTGGTAATCAGGCCCAGCCTTGCTCTGCCTATCTGTTAATCTCTCTCTCACTCTCACACACCCTGACCATTTCACCTTATCCCATAAGCACCGTTTTCTCTTGATCTTTCCCCTCCGGCTACACATTACTTTTCATCCTCTTTGCTGCCTCCTCTCTCAGCCCGTCTTCGCTTTCTCATGGTCTCTTCAACCCGTCACCTAATTTATTTTACTTAACAAAAAATAGTTTCATTTTAATACAGACCCGTCTGGCCTACAGTCTCCACTCTCCGCCTCTCTTTCCTCTCTCTCCGTACGTGCGGCCCCTGCGGTGACATAATTTAATATTCCTGGTGTCATAGTAAAAAGAAAGGAGGCTGGGGTTGTCAGCGTGGTGCAAGGGACCACATTGATTTAGTGCTGGGATCACAGAGGGAACATCTCTCTTTATTTTATTAGTAGGCTACGGTCAATCTGGCGCAGTGACATGGAGGTGGGGCAGCAGTGCTCAAATAAACAGCTGGAAGACAGAAGTGGAAGTCGCAGCATGTACAGTGTTTGCTGTGTATTCCCAGCAAAAGCATGCAGTCACCATTTGTGTGAAAGTATTTCTGGAATTACGAGATATTGTGTCTGCTGTCATACTAGCAGCTTTTCCTAATTTCTAATTACTCGGTGTATGCAGTCTATGCAGTAATTAACAAGAGGTAAGCTTAATGTCTGCTTATCAATAATGTATGTGTTTGACAACAGTTAAGTGCTGCAGTCAGTGCTTTGATGATGATTGACATTTGTGGTTGGATTTGAGTGGGTTTGGTTTTAGAGTCTATTTCTCTACACTTTGCTGTGTGATTACTTGTGACTGCTACCTGGCCTCTGACTCCTAAAAAAATCAATATTTTTCATCCGCCGATATGTGATCTCAAGGCTGTGGTTCAGACATGTTCGCAGGTACACATATTTCTGTGTGTGTGTGACTGTGAAGCCTCAATACTGCAGGTGTGGAACTAGGAGCAACAGAGGTCGTCCTGGAGACAGTCACCACGGTCAGTACCCCCACCCCTGTACGCCAAACATTAAGCATCTGCTATTAGTGCATTGATATGTAATAATAAAACATCAAAAACACAAATAAAATATTAGTTACTGTGCAGTCGACTGCATACATAGATTCAGAAAACTTCACTGCTGAAGGCTCTCACCATTAGGCAATGTCTGATTGGTCAGAATCGGCACATGTGCAAGTTACATTTATTAGACTAGTGCTGCCGTACTATTCTGCGTGGTCAAAGGAGGAAAGTGTGAGTGACAGAGAGGAAAGCTGCACTTTAAAATATCATTATTAATTTTTAAATTATTGAATCCAATTCAATAAATGGAAATAATTTCCTAATTCAACATGCAATTTGTTGTATTTTAGTAGTATATTGAAAGCAGCATAACTGAGTACACATTAATATCTGTTTATATATCTCAAGTGATATCTTTTATTGCAGTATTCAACAATGTTTTTGCATATATTCCTCATAACGTGCAGCCCTACGCTTTGGACTACCCCCCCAAACACTCCACACTAGTGTTCTAGATGTGGAACTGGACAAAACATACTTTCTATAATGAAACGCATTATTTTATTTTCCTTTCACAGTCCTTTGGCTTTTTGAATGCACCAGTATGACCTCCCTCTGTCGATGGGCGTCGTTAGGTTACAAGAACATTAGTATGTGGTTGTATGTGCTATTTTTGGGAATACCTTAGCTCACATCATTTGCTTGCCTGCTGACTCGAACCGCTGCTTTTCTTTTTTCTGCGGATTGCTGTCAGTCAATGAGAAGTGATTTGATATTTGTACTCCTGTCACTTGCCTGTATATAGCATAACCTGTGCTGCAAGGTCTTCCTTTGCACTGAGGAGAGGTCAACTTGGACTGCAGCATTTTGTTTTACATAATTGCTCTGTAAACTTTGTTTTTATTAATATTACTGCTAAATGCGTGTTCTTTCACTATATAGCTCAGTCTTCAGAAACATTATGAAGAAAAAGTAATTGACAAACCCCACTTTTCTATCTGTATACATACACAAATATAAAACAAATCAAATATTGAAATTGCTATCTAAAGTGTCACATTTTCGTTTTTGGGGATAATTACCCCGGTATTGCCAATTCTCATTAATATAGTGTTTAAGCCAAACAAAAATAAACTCTTGGCTCGTGTCTGGTTAGTGTTCTCGGCATGCCAGTGTCTGTATTCACACCAGAGGCACTTTAGTAGAGGGAAATAAACTCCACTCTAGTTTTCCAGAGCAGTTTTCTTTTTATATATATTTATATAAAAACGGTAATAAAATTTCATCACTATTATATTGACCAAAAATAATCACGGTCATCTTTTTGACGTATTGTTAAGAAACACTGAAACATAAACCGAACATAAATTGGCCTGAAACCCTTTCTTCTTTCAACAATTGCTTTCACCAGGTCTTCACGTCTCGCTCTGGGATGGCATATTTTCTGTTCTACTGACAGAAGGACAAAACGTCAATAGCCACACCTGTAATGTGAGGTGGTCTATGTTGAATCACAAAATACATAAATGGCACAGACAATGTGATCTTGTGGTCAAAAACTCTTGAATTCTATAGTTTTGCTTGTAATCTGATAACAACAACAACGGAACACCTGCAAAGCCTTTAGAAGACAAAGCAGGACTTCAAGGTTTTGCTTGGACTGCGTCAATATATTGACGTCCATCGTGTGAACGATTCTCTGGAGGATGTCAGTAGGGATTCAAGGGTACAGCAGGTGATTGAATATGCCACGAAGCATTCGATTCCATGTGTATTTGTGTCAAATGGCTATAGAGGGATCGATCCGCCGCGCAAAATGATGTATGCGTGTATCATGTGATGAGGTACAGGGCCAAGGTTTTAGGCTGCAAGCTCTGTAATTCATTACGGCTGTTTGAGCGTTTGTGCGTGTGTGTGTGTGTGAGTGTTTGTGTGATTCATAAGATGAAACCCACCCGGCTATGAGGGAACTCATTAGACTCCTGTCGTCTAGGAAAAATACCTGGCATCTGGGAGTTTATATTCCCTCTTCTTTACAACTCTCTCTCTCTCTCTCTCTTGCTCTTTATTGCTTCCACACTCTGTGCTACAAAATCCAAGAGCAATCACCAATCAATCTTGTACACTGAGCTAGCCCTCTCTCTGCTGCTAACCACCACCTGCCTTCTGTTTTCTTTCGCCACACACTCAGCCTCCTTCAGTACCATTCAAACACATCCTCTTGTCTTGCTTTTGTATTGTATCCCATTAAGGCTCATCGCCTCATCCTTCTGTAATCATGTCATCCTTGCATTTTTCTTGTCCTCCTTACTTCAGCCGACTCATCCATCACTCTTCTGCCGTTTCTCCTCCACCACTCTGCTTTTATAAAACTCCCGAGTGATTGCTTGACACTGCTGATTGTATGACTCTAACGCCTCTTTCCTGCCTGCTCTCCTTCCATCTACCCTGTACCTATAATTTCAATTTGTCGCCATGGAGATCCTGTCTGCTTGTGCACTCATGCTGCCGGTTCAGTGCATGTGAAACAAACGAGTTGCATTTTCATGATAATTCACAAGTGAAACTGAACAAAATAACAGAACAATCAAGGACAACCAGAAAGGCATCGGAAACAGTCACTTATGCTGGTTTCAGGAAATGCACTCGTGGAATACAGCTCCAAGTTCTAGCCCAGAGAGAACTTATTTTGGGAACTAAGTTGCCCTATGTTTAGCTGTTTGATGGTGGATAATCTTAAAGGGCTGAATGTGGGACACAAGTTATTTTACATTGTCAATTCAGAACCTCATTACAACATTTCTTATACGATCAAGAATGGATCATGGTTATTTCAGAGACTGTCCTCCCCAAGAAAAAATAACGGTATCAGTCCCTTCAGCAAATGCCCCATGGTGACATACTGTATGTATAGGTTCTATTGGTAAAGCCCCAGGCCAATGGAATTAGGACTCTTGCCCTAAGTATTGTGACAGAAAGGAAGTGGTCGGATGGGTCTACGAAATGTCGGACATTGACACTAATGACAGTCGAACAACTATCCCTTTTAATTTTGTGTCTAAACATAACCAAACAGCAACAATAACTATCATATTTTACAGTAACTACTAAAGGTTTGGAAGGAAACTGTAAATCACATCTTCTTGCAACAAAAGGGGTGTTAAATTGCGTCAAATGGGATGAAAATGTAAAAAAGAAAAATTCCCCCTTACTAGTCTCTACTAGAAGGAAACTGTGGCAGTGGGGTGTGGTTAGGGCGCCGGCTGCTGGGGAGAGACAAGAGTGTTCCAGCTGGAGGCCAGACAGCTGAACGGAATCAGGTAATCAGTCACGTAATAAATGCATGGTGATGGCCTGGTTCTGGTCTCTTGCAGTAGGCTGGGTTCCAGAGGAGACGGGGAGCGCTTCTTCAGCCACGACGCATCGCAGCCTGGAGAGCAGCGGACAGCAGAGCAACGGACAGGAGAGCTGTGCCTGTAATATAAAGCTTACTTGTGTGAGAATAAAGCTGTGTGTGTGACACTACACCTCCTCTCTGTCATCCTTATCCCTGACTGTGGACAAGAGTCTCCACAACTGGCGCCTGAACAGGGACATGACGGAGGAGGTAGCTGCGCAGAGTCCGCTAGACCTGGCGGCGTACCGGAAGGCGGACCGGGACCTCCTGCAGGGAATGCTCCAGTCATCGGCAGCCCCGGAGGGTGAGTCAGGAGGCGGGCCAGCCCAGCTCCCTTGGGTCGCAGTGCAGAAGATGACGGCGGAAGACGACCCAGAGGCCTTCCTGGACATTTTCGTGGGCACAGCAGAGGCGTGTGGGTGGCCGCAGGAGGAGTGGGGCCTACGACTGCTGCCCCTGTTCTCCGGGGAAGCCCAGCGGGCCGCCCATAGCCTTCCTGCAGCCTCCAGATACGGCTACGACCAGCTCCGGAGGGCGATCCTGGACCGGCTAGGCAGCACACCAGAGGGCCATTGCCGCCAGCTCCGGAGCCTGCCCTTTGAGTTAAGGCTGGAGTTAGTACTCGCCTCACGCACCCCCTGATACTGGAAACAAATTGGCCTAGGGTTTGACAAGATAGTGGGGAAGACTGGGGGGGTGCGTTCACGTGCGGTAGGGAAATGTGAGTTGTATGCGGTGTTCAATGGGGAGACGGAGGTGGCGAACGGCGGTGAGGGGAGTGCGGGACCGGAGGAGGCTTGTGATGAGCTTCCACCGTTACGTCCGGTGGAGGACTTTCCCCTCGAGCAGTCTCGAGATGAGACCCTCGGTCACGCTTTCGAGCAAGTAGTGTGTGTGGATGGTTCCCCACTACACCCGAACGCCACACTGACACACCCCCACTTCTCGGTGATTAGGGACAGACTGTACCGTGTGAACCGTGACACACAGACAAGAGAGTTAAATACCCAGTTGTTGGTTCCGAAAAGCCGCCGGGAAACTGTTTTCCAGGCGGCTCATCATAACCCCATGTCCGGTCATCTAGGGTACGACAAATCACTCATCCGGATCATGGCTCGATTTTATTGGCCTGGCATTCGCAAGGACGGGAAGCGGTGGTGTGCGTCCTGCGGTGAATGTCAGCTGGTTAACCCGCCGGCAACTCCAAGAGCGCCGTTGCTCCCACTGCCATTAATTGAGGTGCTGTTCGACAGAATTGGCATGGACCTCATCGGGCCATTAGACCGGAGCGCACGGGGATATCGCTTTGTGTTGGTCCTAGTGGATTACGCAACGCGATATCCGGAAGCAGTGCCGCTGCTTAACATCTCTGTTCCATGTTATCTTCCGAGTTGGGATCCCGAAAGAGATCTAAACTGACCAGGGCACGTCCTTTATGTTACGCACTTTACGCGAGCTGTACGGGTTACTCGGCGTCCGCTCCATTAGGACTAGTGTGTACCACCGGCAGACAGATGGGCTGGTGGAGCGGTTTAACAAAACGTTGAAAAACATGGTTCGTAAATGTGTTCAAGATAGTATTTATTTAAAGTGATGATAACAGCATTTCGATAATACTCTCAGCCGAGAGCACTTTCAGCACACCAAGTCCGCAGTCCGAATCAATAAAGATCCAGTTAGCTGTCTGTTGGTAAAGCGGAAAGTGTACAGAATACACATCAACAATTTGACATAGTTACTTCACATAAGTTTGTTCACGAAGATAGATAGAAAACGGTAAAATCAGCCCCGGTCTTTTGTGACAGCCAGCTTTCACGGGGTCAGAGAGCGGACGTTGCCGCGTTGCAAAGGCTTTTCGCCGATGTGTTCTCCCCCCTGCCCGGGCTCACCACTCTCGCAGACCACCACATAGAGATGCCCCGGGCGTGACGATAAAGTCACGGCCCTATCGGCTTCAGGCCATGCTGGAAATGGGAGTAATAGAAGAGTCCAGCAGTGCTTGGTGTTGCCACGTTGTGCTGGTCCGCAAGTCCGACGGGTCAATTCGGTTCTGTGTGGACTATCGCAGGGTTAATGAGGTGTTCAAATTCGACGCGTACCCAATGCCCCGGGTCGACAAACTCCTGGACCGGTTGTGCACGGCTCGTTTTTATACGACATTGGATTTAACCAAGGGTTACTGGCAGATTCCCCTGCCTTCTCCACTCCGTATGGCTTATACCAGTTTGTGACTCTTCCGTTGAGGTTGTTTGGAGCCCCAGCCACCTTTCAGCGTCACATCGTTAAAAGTCCATGAACAGGTGTTGCAATCTGTGAAATCAGCTGATCGATTTTTACATTGCATGATCATAAACAGTCATAACGAATATCTCATGCGCTCATCACAGTTCAAAGACGTCCTGGTTTTAGCGCGGGCTCTCAGCATTAGATTGACACTTCATTTGAGCCAATCGGAGCTTCGATGTTTTTTTTACAACCTCCATGAGCCAATGAGTGTCAACTTGATAAGAAAGTGCCCACCCACTTCTTTTGTTACAGACTGACCCTGGACCAGCTCAGCGTCCTGGTGGCAGCTCGCATCGTATAGAAAACGAGCGCGTCTTTCATTAGAAGCGTCACTTCCTTTGGTTTGTTTTTCAAAATAAAATGTATTTCCAAAATAATATTTATTGTACAGAAATAAATACAAAGAAAATATAAAAATATTAGAAAAAAATGTCTTTATACTTCACTTACTCTGTGTGATTACTACTAACAGGGAATAAGGGTATATAATAGTTATTTAGAAATAAAAATAATATTTATTAATAAATAAATGTACATGTACATATTGCACAGTTGGTGTACGCCTGGTGTTACTAATAAATTCAATTTTTATCTCTTTTTATCTGAAATTTGGTGGTGAACTTGATAACACTTGGTTCTATGTTTCTATTGTGTATTTCAGCTCGGGACTACCAGCTATACCCATCTTCAGATATCTTTTTCAACAAAGAAATTCTGGCAGGAGTGTATTTTCTTCAAATTCGGTATATTCAGACCACTATAACTCAGGTGCCAGAAGCAATAACAATAAGAGAGTTATCTTTTGAATGAGCCCATATTCATGCAGCTGGTGCAAATGGTTGAAGAGCAGCTTTCAATTTACTTTGGGTATGTCGTTTGTAGGTATTTTCGGGTAAATTCGCCCACCTTCTAAGAGGTTAAGATTTAGCAACTATTTGGAATTTTCCTCTGTAATTAACTTGAATGATTAACTCATTATCACAATTGTTCAATTTCTGTCGATTTGACTAATTATTTCAGCAGTATTTAATTGAAAATTGGCTTTGACACAGCAAAGGTCACCACTGAACATAGATGTGTTGTTTGTCTCATCTTTATGGCTCTTCCCCGCTCTATGTAGGCTATAATTTCCCAACATCTTACCCTCCCTTCACCCTCTGCTCCCCCAGCGTCTCTCCTCTAACCCCTCTCCACCCCCCTCTGCTCCTCCGTGCCCTCTCTTTAGCTACTGCGATCCACAGGGTAATGGTGCTTGTCGTCTGGAGTCTGTTCCATCAATATGTGACTCCTCTGTCTGGACCTGCTGGGTCAGCCTGGGTTTACACTCACCCATCCACTCAACCTCACTCTCTCACCAAAAGTCCCTCCCTCATCTCTGCTAAGGCAGCATATTGTCACCAGTTTAACATTTTTAGCCAGTTATAATCGTCACCTCTTCTTTCTCTTGCCTTGTTTTCTTGTAAGACATGCAAGCAAATGCTTTACCACTGCAATTGGTAGTACAAAACTCTGAAACAACTTTTGTGAGGATGTTCCTTATGCCCTTTTCTTTATAATGGAAATATCAAATTCCCCAAAGATATCGCATCAAACAAAGATGTAGTAGTATGTCTACAAACAGCAGAACCCACAATGAGACCTTTTATTGCCTTGAAGTAATCACCTGCAAGCCACACAGGGAGAGGAATAAAGCATGCCATGCACAAAGGGAGAACTCATAACCATTAAAGTCAGTACAGTAATTGAATGAAAGGTGTTCTGCTGTTTTAGTGGCTGGGGGCAGGTATGTGTCCTAACAAGATGGCAGGATGCAAGGTGTTTTTGGTTGGTACAGTAGGTGTTGCATCATTAGATTTTAAGAGCTGATTCAATGTTTGGATCGGGCTTAGTCAGATGTGAAATGGCAAAAGAGGGGAGCACTGTCATTATGGCGGATAATCTCACGCAATGATGGATTGACGGAAAGCACAGTTTACATTCCTCGTCACATCCTCAAGAGTGTGTGTGTGTGTGTGTGTGTGTTCAACTTTAGCGTGTGAATACCTGGCTGTTTTGTGTTTCCCGTATTTGACTTTAGGTATGTGTGCACTGATGTGGCTCGCTGTGTAGGTGAAAACACTCCGCCAGGCATCTCTATCAGCTGCTAAATTTGTATCTTTGTAGCCCACATAAACACAATCACATCAGCATGCAAGAAAGGATCTTTTTTGGTGGTAAAGTGGAACAGTTATAAAATGGGAAAGATTTGTGTGCGTGCACAGGCATATGTGTTTTGTGTGAATTTCTCAGCATGGGCCTAGAGAGCAGGTTGTCAGCCACCGTGGCATATGGTGTGCACCCAGGTGATGAGGCAGTCTCCAGTAAAGGCCTTTTTTTATGTGCATATGTGCGCACCTCTTTCACTCTGATGACCATCTGTGCACCCGCTCTTCAAAGCAACCCTTTCTACCCAGCCCCATAGACAAATGAATTATTAAACTGCTTTTGCGGTTGACACCCTAACCATTTGTTACCTCCTCTCTGGTGGGGCACACACAGACTTGAGGAAACAATCACTCAGCTACGACCGCACCCTCCCACCTGATTCCCCATCTTCTCTGCTTTCCCCTCTCTGGTCCACTTTCCTGTACTCATCTATGACATCCTCTTGTAACTGTAGCACTCCTTCACCACCATTGTCTGCTTATTTGATGTCCTTCCGTCCTTATTACCCCATTGCTTTGCCTCTCAAATGACTCCATGCTTAATTTGGTCTCTCCCTTTCTTTCCATCTCTTTTTCTCTCGCACTCTGTCCGTCCTTCTCTTTCTCACACTTCCTCTCATTCTCTTTCTGTCCAAAAAAGTCAATCTTTCTCCCAGCCTCAGGGACTGCGACCGCTTGAGGAATCCAATAAGGTTGATTAAGTGATGACAGTATAATTACAGCGATGGCACAGGCACAATCAATCTCTTGCTTCCTGAATAGGATAAATGAGCCGACTTGAGTCATCAGCGTATGGGAGATAGTCTCCCAGCCTCCATCGGAGTAGTTAGGCCAAGTGAAGGAACCAAATGTTAAGACAGGATCAACCAATTATCGGCTGGGATATTCAGAAGTTTGTACGATTATTGGAATCATAATGTTTTTTAATCCGATTGCCGATAAAAATAAATAAATTCAAAAATGTGCTACTTTGGCTCTGATGCAGCCGGCCTCTATCTGAGTGACACTGCAGAGTGATGACGACAGACAATGTCCTGCCCACAGCACCATCTGATTGGTTACACGTCACAAGTAATTGCCTATGAATACTACTGAATGATAGTGTGCCTCTGACAGTTGAAGTTACGATGTGTGTGTGGAGCTGTGTTTTGAGGCTGTTGAAGTTTTAATAAACATCACAATCATCTATGCTGAAGTTGCAAAAACAACCAGTCTTTCCCTGGTAATGTTCTGTCGTCGCAGCATGTTTAGTTCTGGATGTTTAGTTCTATGACTACGAGATGTGATCCATGACCAGATTATTTATAAAATTGCAGTGCAATGAGGATACACACATGTTCATACACAAGACTTATATAACTCAGACCTGCCGATGAACATTCAACCCACGTTGGACACTGTGATGTGAGTCGGCCTGAATGTTACTGTTGGTAGAGAATCCAGTCTGCAGTATAGTTCATACACTTCACTGATAAAACAAAAAAATGTATAGGCTTCATGATCAAAGAAAGTTTTTGGGTCACGTCTACACTTCAATCCATACGAACACGTTGTCCTCTTTGCCTCTCCTCTCTTTTTTCCTAATGGATACACTAAAGAAGAGGTCTAAAAGTGTAGTACACATTCTCTTCTGCAGCAACATCAGAACCATGTGGATCCCTAGAAGAGTAGTACATTTTCAAAATATTAAATGGAATACTGAGTAACTTGTGTGTCAAGCACTAGCTGATCTGTAAAGATGCGTTTTCTGTGCTCATGTACCTCAGGACAGTGTTCGCTCTAACTTCCTGTTCCAACAATAAAGACATTCATTGTCAATTGAACCTGGGAACCATGCTGGAGCTGCTGCCACTACTTGAAGACTCAAAAACACTCGGATACAGTACGTAGACTGTCCCTTCCTCCTTTGCTGTGTGAACTGTTGCAGTGTTGCTTCATGAGGTTCACAAGGGACTGCTACAACATGCAATGGGAATCCCATAACTGACAGGGGAAGCCCATCTACTAGTACTAGCAGTAAATAATCTAGTTGGCAAATATACAGATAACTTTGCTTCAGGATGCATGCAGTTACGTCCATCTGTCACCCATGCCTTCTACATCGTAGCAGTTCCTCGAGCATATTTTGTTGACAAGTCCGCCAATTACCCCAGCTCTAGCTATATGTTGGCATAATCGATAATAAGAGACTACCTATTAACACAACGTGTAAATGTAAAGGCCTATGATCAGATCCCTTTACCCAGATAACCTATACAGATAGCAATTTGCAAGTCAATTCCAGGTGTCAATGGGATGATAGTTGCGCACAGAGAGATGGTGGCGAATAGAGAAAGCAGCATATAGGCAGGTGGGGGAACCCTTTCATCATTTGTCACTGGCATCTGAGTCACTTGCTAATCCTGCCTGATGAAGGCTTGGCGTAGGCATAATTAACAGCTGGACTGCTCCAACTCCTGAAATGAGATGCAAGTTGGTAGAAGAAAAGAGAATTTTCTGAAACGGTTTGATTCTCAGTGAATCTGTTGTGGCCCTTTTTGTTGATCTTAAAGAGAGCAGACTGGAGAATCTTTTTCCTCCAGTTTGTTGCTGTTGCAGAGTGCACTGGCGTGTTTCCTTGCTGAAGTCTAGTAGCAGGTGGCTTGGCATCTGGTCAACATGCTTATAACCCTCAACAAAGCTCACCTCATCACTTCATCTTTCCGGTCCTATGGTCATCATTAGCAAGTGTTTGCAGATATGGTAATCTTGCTTGTGAATTTCATTAATAGCCTGTAATGAAATTTCTTCGTGACATCCACAGATGGTGAAACCAGGAGTGCTCAGTATTTAATAATATCAATAATAAATGTTATTTGAATAGTATCTTTCATACAGGTGCTTTACATTTAAATACAGGATGAAAACATGAAACGCATTGAATTAAAAAGAAAGCATGCCATTTGAAGGAAGATAACTAATAAAAAGACATTTTAGGACATCAAAGGTCATTTAAATCCTCAGCTAACAAAAAGGTATTTAAAGGCATAAAATGTAATTTAAAAGCAACAAAAATCAGGAGTCTGATGCATGCATGTTATAAGATGTGCTGCTAGAAAATGCTCTGTTAAAGATATTTTGGGTTAGTGCCATTTAAACATTTCAACAGAGCCTGCCTCGCTAATATCATTGGGTAGGTTATTCGGGAGTTTGAGAACGTTGCTGAAATAAGCTGCATCTACAATTTTCTTTTTTGTGCGGTTTTGAGTATCTAGGAAAACAGCAGTAGAGGATCTAAGGCGATAGGGATTCTGTGATATAGTCTGGTCCTAAACCATTTTGAGCTGAATTATTCTAGACTAAACAACTCGTAACATAAGTGGTGTTTTTAAATATGAATGAACATGTATATGGTTTTTACATCTGAATGTCTTCAAAAGCCGGTCATCTACAAGAACAATTTTAATATTAAAATGCCATTCTGCACTTATAAAAGGGTCAGGTGTGCTGGCTGTTTGACATAGGAGCAGGGGGTGCCTTTCATCTTAAAAGACTTAGGAAAAGAGCCATATTCATGGTAATAACTCATTGAGACTCTCACTCCTTTTTTGAAGGCAAATTAACCACAGTTAAAAGGCCTTTGTCATAGCCAGACAATCAAAGAATTAATGGCAGCTTGGTGAATATTTTAATATCTACAAAGAAACTGGATCCACCATCTGTTTCATTTTACAAGATGGTGAATAATGGCCCTGAAAACCCATACTTCAACAAGAGGATAATATTGGTTACAATGGGTTATTTTCGCAGCTGATAATATGGCTGAGTGTATCAAAAGATTTACAAAAGTAACTTGGGAAAAGAGAAAAATCAGACACATTTTGTGATGTCGGGCTGATATCAAAGTGGTCTCAAACATGAAACATGCATATCACACAATTTGCTCCTCATCCTGCCACGGTCACACACACACACACACACACACACTCACACTCACTGAAATGTACACTTACTTGATCATCAGATTTCATGTCTGCTCCATTCCTCATTCACCCACTATGCTGTCTCCTCTCTCTCACCACGCCTTTGAAAAGTCTGTCAATATTGACTTTTATTTATTTAATTGACATTGCTCGTGATGACACTGGTACCTTGCATAAACAATGACGCAACGGTTTGGAAACTCCTCGCGATGAGCTGAAGAGGGGAGTGAAATATATGGAGAGGAGCTCTCATTCCTTGTTCCTACCCTCCTCCCTTGTCAGTCCATTGGGAGGAGAAGCTTAAGTACTTTGGAGCTGGAGTGTCTGTCTTTCACACATCAAACGATTTGTTTTATCCGGTTCATATTCTCCCCTTCAGACCCTGCGCAGCCTGATAGGGCTTTGATGATGAAACGTAGAGGACATCCATGCATTATATCTGAATTGACATGTACGAAGGTGTGTGCGTGTGTGCGTAAGTACGTGTGTGCGCACACATGTGTTTGTTTGTCGCTCCACAACAATGTAAATTCAGACGAGGTCCTGCTCAGACAGCAATGCCAACAGCCAACCTCATTCTCACCACCTGTGTCGCCCCAGAACTGGTGTTATCTTTAACTTCTCTTTTTCTCCCTTTTTATTTCCCCCACTCCGACCTTCTCTCCCTCTCTCAAAATTGTTAGAATACATCAAATTAAATGCAAAAAAGTAAAAGCCTATAACAGGTATTTTCTTCCCTTCAAGGTAACACAAATGATAACCAAAGAAGCTCATGAAATTAACAGGGAAGATATTTTCCAAAAGTTCTTGAAAATATGATAGGCTCAGCGCTCCACTAAACTGGAAGATATGTTGTGTTGGTTTGCAAATGGGATGAGGCAGTTTTCTCTAGATTGTGATACTTGATAAATTATTGCACCGCTGTAGAAAAAACCTCCCCACACCCAGGAAAGGGTTGATTGGGTTAATGGATGAAAGTTGAAGATTTATATTTGTGTGGGTTGGTGTGCAATATCGATATTGCATATTTTCCTCATATTATACACACTGTAATATGTAGTTAATTATTTTTAATTGGTGCTTAAATAAATGTAAGTAAAATGTGAAAATTCAGATTAAATTTATATTTCAGATTTTTGTTTACATAAAGTGGTATAACGTTGAACCCATTAACACTAGTAATTAATTTTATATCATTCCAAAAGAAGGGCTCGACTAACAATCATACGGTTTTGTCAAATAATGGATTGGCTGATTTGATGGACAGATCTGTAAACATGAAATCCTCCACAAAGAATCATACAAAAGCACCACATTAAATATTGTGTTTAGCAGAGATTTGCTCATAAGTTTCTTAGAAATAAGTCATTCAGCATGAAAAAAGCATTAAAAAAATAAAAGAAAAAGGGGGCACCCCTGCTTCACTCTAAACGTCACTGTGATGCTGCAGATGTTGGTCTCTCACACTTTCATTCTGTGCAATTAGCTCATGTAATCATAGCTCCATAATGCTGCTCCCAGCTGCTCTTCTTTGACAGGTCACTGCTGTCATCAGCTGGGACTGAATGTGTGACAAGTGACCTGCCTGACAAAATGAGCAGCACCTTGTTAGCTTGTTCATGACAGCAATTATGGCTCAAAATGTGTGTTAACTCAGCCTGTTCTTGTTGTTTATCTGACAGGCTGTAAACTGGCTCCGAGGTCTGTTGTGTGACCAGCTAATGTCCAAACATAGATGTCACTACCAGTGAGTGGATGTTTTTGAAAGAAGGTGGCATGACTCTGACATTTCTACAGCTTCACATCAGCCGACTACCTCAATTAACCTCATTCATATGTTTGATAGTCAAGTTGATCTCTACAAATGACTCCATGTCCAGGCGGCAGGCAATATGCGGCTTTTACTCGTTTTACAGATGCGCTCTCATTTTAATCTGTGCATTCTCCGTGCAGGTTCAGCTGCATCTTAACCGCAACGTGAAGCTTTAATTACACATCAATTCTATTTTTCCAACAATACGCATAAATATAAGATTGATGCCTGATAAAACACTTCAACTTTACTAGGTTACTACATATTAAAACAATTATTTAATCATTTTAATACACTTTTATGATATTATCTTTACTTTCTTATTATCATGTAGCATCTTTCTTCAGTTTTTTTGCTGTTTTATTGATTTTGTATTGCGTAATCCTTATCTTAATGTGTAAAGCGTTTTGGAAAGGGTTTTTCTTTTTTTTTTTACATCAAACTTAATCCGTTTTTGCACAGAATCAAAATACTGAAAGTAACCAGACTAAGAAATGTAGTGCTTTAACAGACACGTTAATCACAATGTTTAAGATGTTTCTATGAAGCATCGCCCTACACTGATTACAAGCAAATTACTAGAGTGCACGACAACGGCATTAGACGGGTCGTCGGTTGTTTTTAAAGGGTTATGTTTGTCAAACAAAAGACAGAAAATACTGTAGGTCAAGAGTTACCTCGTAGTTGGTCCGGTCTTATTTTAAATCGATAAACTCTCAAATTAAACAGTCAATCACAAGCAATGATCGTCATTGTGTAAGAACATGTGCCAGTTATGTCGTTTTAAACCCTGAAAATGTGGCTAAAGAGGTTAGTGGGTAAGCTTATCACTGGGAGACATCACCATTAAAACAAACTGAATATGGACACTAAAACAATTTAGTCTGAGTGATGTAGATAGTGGGCAGATTCTGGCAAGGTTGCTAAATGTCAGCATGCAAAAAGACATTTATTTCTGACATTTCATAATAGGGTACGGCTGGATGGGGCAGAGTATAGGAAAGGCCTGGCCATCTGCCTTTCCATTGAGGAAGAAATGCCAGTTTTCTTTTAAATAACTAAGATACCTTTGGGAAACTTTGTTGTCTATAAGCTTCTGGTTGACTATTCATGCCAAAGTATTAGATGGAGAAGAGAAGTATGTTATCACAGTTGACACTTTGGTTTTCAAACCTTTTTGATTTTCAAAGTGCATGTGGTGCTGATGATGGCCCACTCATCTTTACTTTGTTTTCACTGGTCTACAATTTATTTTTCAATTGCTCATTGAGTTTTTATTTAGTCTTCAAACCATATACAAGTGGACGCCAGTTGTAGTTGAGAGCTGAAATGAGTATGTGTAAGACTTGACAAATTGACCGGTTCAGTTAAAAAAAAAAAGTTAGTTTGCCTTTTGGTCTTCAGAATGATTTATTACAGTCAGCTTTATGAGGTTTGCAGAGAGAATGTGTAAAACCAGTGGTGTGCACCTTCAATAACAAGATTTCAATGCATGTACAGATGTGTTAAATAACTATTTTGATCAGTATGAACTGAATGCTTGGCTTTACATTCAAATTTGAACTAAATAACTATTTCCTTGCTTTTGAATAGCCCTGTTTTACTGTTGCTCCTATCTCACTCAGTTATGTCCTGACAGTTACTGATGCACAATACAGGCCAGAACTTCCTCTATAAATCTTACGAGAGCAATTCCTTTCGTTCTGCTCTGTGACAAACTTGGATTCTTTGTCACAGAGCATGTTAGGAATTGGTGTGACAGCATTTGGTTTAGACCTGCTCCTAAACGTAAGAACACAATCAATCCTGAGTTCTCCTTCGGGAATAGTTTTTAATCCAGCCGAGGAAATGGCGGTCCGTGTCTGGCACTGGAAATACCAGCTCATACGTCTCAGAACTATCACTGTATGAGACACTACATCATGACCATGAGTCAGACTCTAACTAAACCTGCATGGCCCGGAGCCACTACATGTGTCTATGCAGTGAGCTGGAAATATCATAGCGCTATACCCTTGCCATTGCTGTACTTTGGCATGACAAAGAGCCAGTGTTCTGGACGTGCACAAAATCACAAAACGTCCACAGCTAGTCACATCATGGCATTAAACCTCCTCGCCTTCGCATCCCCCTCCCTCCACCACATTCTTCCATCCCTGTTTCTGTCAAAAGCCCATGATCAAATGCACTCTCTTAGATTTATATAGTTCCATTGTGCCGTGGCGAAGCTTCCATTTCACCCCTCCTCTTGCTTCTCCTCCTCTCCCACCTCTCCTCTTGTGCTCTCTACCCTTTCCTCCATTTCTCTGTCACCATGCATATATCTCTCTCTCGCTACGGGTCGTCAGGTGACCATATGCATTTTCTCTACAAGACGCAGTGATATTCAGACTTCTCAGCTGTTTGAAAATGGCATTTGGCAGGAAAGTAAGGGTGGTGCAGCGAGCACACTGGTTCTCTCCCGGTCATCTTTTTGATTGATTTACCCTCTGTGTCAGAGATTGTGTGATAGATGGTCAAGCTGAACAGCCTCAGTTTCTCTCCTGTCACTATAACAGCATAAAAAATAATTTCATTTGTCAGGCTTGGCTCTAAAAACAATCTCCAATTTGTCAACGGCCTGCACGTGAGCAAAATGTTTTAGTTGCATTAAGATTTCTTAGAGTGCGAATCATTTAGAGATCTTATACAAAATGAGGTTTTCTTTGGCCTTTTTTTTCTAAAAGATTGTTATGCAGACAACATCAGCATGGCGAATGAAAATCCTAAATGAGGGAGTTCATGTTCAGTGGAGGGTATTCTCAATCTGCTGTGCAAGCCGGTTTTAAATACAGAAGCACTCTGATCAGTGATATTAAAAGGCATGTACTCCACTTTAATTTAATTCGTAATGGTTAAGAGCAGTATAAATTCTTGTTTTTCTTTTTGATTCCTCTAATTTTCCTCTTACTTTGAAATCCCAAGTGAACTACACTACAAACAACCAGTGCTTCTCAAAAATGCCCCATTTGCTTTCATGTTGTCTGCTGAACATCAAAAAAACACCCTGAGATCATTTGGTCCTTATTAGAAAAGTGGAGGTAAGGCGTTGCACATTGATTACACCTGTATCTACTGCCGCCTGTCGACCTTATTATATCCGTATACCCACTTAGCTTGTTTGTAGATTCTCTTAGTAAGTACTTTTTTGCGTGCTCAAACATAATTGGTCACTACTATACAGACTACAAACAAAAAACAAAAATGCTTCCGACACCAACATTTTGTCCCGTTGCTTACAGATTCTGCTATCATATGCAGGATCTGTTTATAGAGATTACATGACCCATAGTACAGACCCAGACTTGCAGAATACGTTTAACCACAAAAACACTAAAAAGTTCAATTTAAGCAGTAACGGAATTAACACCATCAAGCTACAGCTGATATAATCTGCTGCGAGGATGTCAACATTTTCTACATTTCTCTTTGCTAATTAAAAGAGCAAGGAGAGGGGAAACAAAGTTTGATACAGGTCTTAAACCAATCCAGGAATCTGATCCAAAATTGGAATCCAACCATAGTTTCTTGAATGACCAGGGTAGTGCAGCTTTTAAGGTTTCCGCGCCCAGGGGCCTCGTATCATGATCCACATTTGACTTTTTAAATCTGGTTCAAGTTGTTTGGCATACACACATCTGGTATGTGGATGAACTACACACATGGTGAAGCTAAGTGTGAACAGGGCTTCACACCGTCAGTCTCTTGTCTTTCACTTATACAAACTTTCAAAAGCCACCTTAAACGGCTGCTAATACATTGTGGTCTGACACATTAATCAACCTTTTGCTTCTCAGGGGCTCACAACAGCAGCCTCAGTGAAAGCAGATGCAAATTGCTTCAATTATAAAATGATGGTGAGCGCTAGCTTTGTACTCCCATACGCAGATTTCAGCCCAGCAATTATCATTGCAATTTACACATGAACATGGAACAAAATAGTGATGTCTACCCATATCCTGAATAAAGGAAGGAATCTGAAATGTGGAAAGAGTTTCAGGGAGTTAGCTGGAATAATTTTTCTTGTCTTTGAGGGACTTCAAAACAAGAAGGCAAGCATCAAAGAAACCCCGTGATTGAGGGCAAAATGAAAACACAATATGTGTCATTTAAGTGATTCTACTTTAGCAGAGCGTTCTCAAGCAATGGTTGATGCCATTTCTTTCATTTACAGGTGGCTTTTGAAAAGGATGCCCAGAAGCAATGAAATACAGTCACTGAAAAACAAAATTGAAATACTATTTTGGTGACTCAAAGCCAAATGAAAGCTCACCAAAGTTGGCCACGCAGATTTTAAATGCTTGCGATTTTTCTCCTATCTGCTGTTTTAAAAAAGCTGCGTGACACCAATCATTGATTCAAGCCTAAAGTGAGAAGAAGGAAGAAGCTGTTTGAATGTTGATCAAACACAGCTGTACTGCATGACTTGCAAGGCTGAAAAGAAATATAATTCCACCAGCTTCAATCAGTGCCAAGAAGGGGGCTCCTCTCATTACTGCGCCCTGTGATGGGTGTGAGCTACCACTCCATGGCAGTGAGCTGCCATCTTAAGCTGTCATAGCCCAGAAGATATGGGACAAAACTTACCCTTTAATCAGGAACCATCACATCCCCTTTAATCAACTCAACTGTCTACGTCATGTCACTCTCTTTGCTGTCTATACACCATGTACACATGAGGATTACCTCTTACCTCAAAAATCTGCCTCATTAAAAATAACATGCTGGATTCTATACAGAGTTGGGTGTTTATAAAAGGAGACAGAATTCAAAGTAGGTTTTGGACTGTGATAAGTTAATTTACATTTGGACAAAAAATTGCTCTACTTGGAACAAAAAAACTCATCACAACATTTAGGGTGTCATATTGTGAAGTCGCATTGAAGCAATGCTAAAGTGTTTTTAGCCACCACTTTGATTGTAAACTAATCAAATACGAATGAACGAGCTTCAAGGAGAAAAAGACAAATTACTCACTATAAAAGGCTCTGAGGTAGTTTGTCCCCTCAAAATGTCATCGAAAATCATTTTCACCATGGTAACACCCCGCAGTGCATTAGGTTGTGTTTGTCTGCGGTAAGTTTGTGTATCTAGAGGGGGTGATTTTCTACTCAAATCTTTGTTGTTTGTGAAGGCTCATGTTAATTGGGTGTGTAAAATACTGTGGCTTTCATGTCCTTGTGTTCGAGCCGTGGTTTTTTGAACACAGACGAGGTTTCTCCTTGACCGCCGTCTCTCGCTGCTCCCTATGGCCATGTGGGTAGCGACTGCTTGATGTAGAGTCACTGTGGATATCTCATGTTAAATTCAGCTATTTGTCGAGACCCTGCAGCTGCAGCAGGTGATTAAATCTCACCAGTTGCTGACCGCATTGCCAAAGATCAGGCGGAATCTCCATAACCACAGCAAGACCTTAATCTGCACTCCCACCTTCAAGAAGACCCTCTCCATTCCTACAAGCATTTAAATGATAATTAATACTTAAGCTGTCAATTGTAACGGTAACCCACAAAGAGGAGAACCTGCTCTGTGCCCAACTATTTCGCTCCGAGGACGAAATAGCCGTCCACACTAAGGCTGACAGACAGGCTACTTTTCAGGCCCCATGAATAACAACTAGCCATGGAAAACACCGTGGCTTCACTCAAGTAGATGTCAGGAAGTCAAGTGGGTTTTGTGTTATCTCTTCGTACTTTCAGCTGCCTATTAGCATAGCTATTCAGACGGCACGGCCCATGGCCCACAATGGGAATAGAAAGGGGAAGCCAATCTCTCTCTCTCTCTTACTCCCCTCTTTATGTCTTTCACTCGAGTCTTTCTCTCTTCTCGCTCCCTCACTCCTAACTAATCCGCTAAGCCCCATGGGGGGCTAGAAGTCGTTGAGTTTTGAAGTGGCTTTTTGTCTTTTAGTTTTGTGTTGGGGAAAGTGGGAAGTCCACCTGCTCAGAAGAATTTCAAAAAGGTAGTGTGAGAGTGTGTGTGAGTGTAAATGTGTGGGTGTGCGGGCCAGCGTCTCTGAGGTTCGCTGGGAAAGTTTAGCCGGACAAAATATTCTGTGAAGTGGGCAGACTTATTTTCAAGGGTAACTTGTCATTTCTATGATGATGAAAGAAGAAATGTCAGTTATTTATTATGTTACTTATATTCAATATACCACATGTTTATACTGGCTGAACTAGTCATTTCTTCATTTTACAGAAAAATATGCCATTTCTGAGAAGTTGATTAGTTCTTAAGGACAATGTTAGCAGACAGAAAGTTATTGTAAAGTTATTGTAAATTTTAAAATAACTCATCTGTAAATGTATTGTTATTAAATTCAAGACTAGACATTTAATCCTACATGTATATTGCAGATGCCCTTTTCAGAAGCTTTGTAATAATGTGTCATAAAAGCGCTGTCATTCAGGCAGCTACTCCAACTCTGGTGAAATGCAAACACGCACTTTGTGTTCACCTTTCTTTTTAACTTTCTTTACTGTTTGTTTTGATCTGCTAAATTAAGCATGTTGAACAATACAAAAAAACACATATTACAACAGAGAAATCCCAGAGTGTGGTGTTTGGAGGTTGTTTTAAATCTGTGACAAGAATATGAGAGAAATTGGGCATAATGAATGTCGATTTCTTTCCCCATGATAACACTATTTAACTTTTGGAGTGGTGTATTTGAGCAATAAATAGAATAAACATGATTTTAAAACAAACAAACACTCTTTTGCACAAATATAGTTTTATTATCAATTAATCTGCCAATCTGTTTTATATATATATGCAGGCCAGGGGTCTTCAACGTTTTACAGGCCAAGGACCCCCAAACTGGTGTAGCATGGAGCAGGGACCCCCTACTGCAGCGGTATTCAAACGAGGGGGGGTGCAGTCGGAGTTCTGTGAAAGGGGTGCTGCTGTCAGAGTTCTATGCGGAAGGGGAGAGGCTGTCCGAGTTGTGTGCAAATAAAATATTTGCTTTATCTACAAACAATTTTGCGACCCCCCCCCCCTGCAGTACCTCAGCGGACCCCCTGGGAGTAGGAATAGCTCTGTGAGGCTTTGGTGTCAGATGGCTTACTTTCAACAACTGGTCCGTGTAGTGTTGGCTACTGGAGCGCACCTCCTGACAGCGCTTCCAATCCAGCAGCCTCGCTCACCATTCCTGCTGTGCATTAACCCTTTGGAGTCCGGGGCTAATTTGGCCGTTTTGGCATACTTTTGATTCTGCCTTACTAAACCCCATTAAGAAATGTTTAGCCTCACCTACACAACCTGATGGTTCTTTTTTAATTTTGACATACTATATGAACATATTGGACCCAAAACCACACAAAAAATGTAAAAACAGATTTTGAAAATTATATTATTTTTACTGTGGGTGACACAAACATGCACAACAAAACATTTTGAAAGCTGGACATATACACATGGGATGTCAATATGATAATGTAAAAGTTTAATTGAGGTAGCATGAACCTAAATACAAATTCTATGAACAAATAGCAAGTGTATCCAGAGGCGTTTCCCCTCATTCCCTCAAGTTCTTTTGTTTTTGCTCCCATTTTTCATGAGCTTAAATCATATATATCCTTATCCTTAGGCTGTCACAATAAAAGGCCACTCTAAAATGTGCAGTTTTATCTTGTATTAGGACCAACAATAAATCTATCGAACTATCTCTCAATTGTATGTCTGTTCCTTTCCTTCAATCGTCGTCTCTTTCCGTCTCTTTCCATATCGCCTCGTTTCGCTTCGTTTTGTTTCGCATCACTCCGTTTACTCGATTACCCCACCCCTCCCTGGTAAATGCTGCCTGTTGAGCAGGAGCTAGTTTCCAGCATTATTTTCCGCTTCATAAAATGACAAAATACGGCGAAGATTTAAAATACGTAACAGCCACCACATTGCGTTTCTCATACTTTTGAGCATGCAAAAACAATATTTTTGCATCAACTTTATATCATAGTATCTCCGTTTTTACTGCGTCTATTTGCATGAAACAAAGTTTGGCAGAGAGTTTCAAGCCTGTACTTTCAACAGAACCAGTCGGCAATGTTGGCCGGACTATGCGGCGCCGGTCTGAACAGGTCATGTGATCTGATCACGCCGGCGTGACTGTCGACTCCTAGGTGTTAAAGCTGAGCATCCACTCTGTCTATCAGCATGCAGTTAAAAGGTCACTGTCTTTCCCGATTACACACCTTTGCTTTGTCAAAACACAAAAAACAATAAATCAGGAATATAATAGATGTAGAAAACACCCTCCAATATAACATTTTTGATGCAGTGGAAAATTGGTTGTGTAGAAAGAGGCCCACCTAGCGGTAAGTGTCATTTGTCCTACACCATACACGTTTTTGTGTAGGTAAAAATACTCTACACTATACATTATATACTATAAAATTGTTTTCCCAAATAAAAGTTGACATCGACTCGTTTTTCCTCCATTGAGAAATTCTGGATCTGGCCTCGCACTGCCCACCTCAGCTGTTGGGTTGCCTAGTGAAAGAGCAGTGTGCATGTAGATGGCAGTGCGGAGTTTCACAGCCAGCTTAAGATCGGCAGCAATAGTTTCGCGTCTGATTTTATTTTATTGATTTTGTTTTTTATTTGATGAATAAAAAAACACCTACAGAACTTGCACTGCAGTCATAACAAAAATCATCTAGGATGAGAACGCAATAAAACCTAATGGCTTATTTTCATTGTAGTCCTTTAGTGTACACTTAACACACCACAAGACAATACAATCAACATATACATACATCAGGTGGCATATACTATGTCAACATTGTCATCTTGATTCAGTCATCACTGAGTCAGAAAATGCTGTAGGATTGTAATTCTAAATTGTTGGAGAACTCTTTTAAAAGAGGCACCATGTAATGACCCAAGCCCATGCCACTTTTACTGACATTGTACATCTCTGGTCTTCTGTGTTGTTGGTAATTTATTAGATTATTAACATCATTGTCATCCCTAAAATACATTTACTGTACATTTGGTACACTACGCTGTATGCAGGCAAGCAATCATAATACACACACTCTGTCTTTTTATTATCTGAATATTGATTGAGCCTGTTGCCACAGTAAATGTCAATCCCATCATTGGCTCCACTTTCCAGCTTCAGCCATTCAGCTGACCTAACCAGCAGCCCTCCACCATCTTCCCGTACAATGTGTGTTACACTGTTGCTATGTCATATTGATCCCACCCCTCACTTTCCTCTCTGCCTATGATGGCTTCTCAATAAGTGCAAATAGATCTATGATTGATTTTACCATTGGATGTCTCCTTACAGTCATTATGAGAAAATGTTCAGGGGCCATAATAGGATCTGATGGCTGTGAGTGTTCACAAATCACTTTCCCATTGAACCAAAGCTGGATTCAGGAGACTTCAGTTGAGATCATGTACCAGAGAGTACCACTCTAAACCCATACTGGTATCTTTTGCACCAAAACACAAAGTTTTTACTGGCATAAAGCTTAGTTTTGGTACCTAATAACTCTATAAGAGAAAATGCTGTCCTAATATAACACAAGTTCACTCCGGCTGTTCCCCCTCCCCTTCCATTTCTTAATTTCTATTCTCGTTGCCTCTTATTCATTCTTCTAAATCCTCTATTCCTCACTTTCTAGCCGTGCCGTGACCTTTTTAGCGGCTGCTTAAACAGATTAGCTGTTATTAAGGGCTATGCACTGCTGATGACTCTTTCATGAGGTAGGGCCCTGGTCCCACGGGGGAAGGAGATTGGAAGGAAAAGAAGTGAGAGTTTGGATGCAGACAGGAGGCTGACAAAAGGGGAAACTATGGGCGAACAGGTAGGTATATAGGTTAGGGACGAGCAAGTTAATCATGGGGAAGGTGCAGGAGAAATAAGGGAGAAAGGGCAACGTATAAGGCATGTAATGCAGTTATTGGGCGAGAAGTACTAGAGGTGACTCAAAACCAGAGATGAGTGACGGACAGAGGAATGGGGAAGAAAGTGAGAAATGGAGGTCAAACTAAATAGATGAGTAGATGAAAAGGGTCATGTGTCAGTGTAACTGATAGTGGAGATATTATGCCAGGAGAATAGAAAGGGAGGATGGTAAAGGAAGAGACAAATAAGAAGACTGATGCCGACTGAACAAAGAAAATAGAATTGCAATGAAGAAATGATGTAGATGTTTTTTTCTCTCTATAAAACACTTACTGTACATTCTCTGCCAATTCCACATTTGTAAAAGTACCCGATTTAGGATTGAGTGATATTACCAAATGTTCTGTGAGAAGACAGAGAAGGACATTTGCTGTATTGTTTCCATTAAGGTAGCGATCCCTTTGTATTGTCTCCTGCCATTGTGGGAAATGTTGCAAATTGCAGGATTTTTGCAGTATTTGATTAATCAAGTATTTTATATTAACTGGATTTCTGTAAATCTGCCTATTGAAGATTATTACATTTTTGCATAATTGTCTACACAGCTCAAGTGTGAATAAAGCCAATGATTTCTCCTAGAATTAACATTTGTTTTTCCAATTATGTTTTAAGCGGAAACATAATTGCTGCCTGTATTCTTTTCCTTGGTAACCTTTTCCCAGTGTAGGAGCGGAGTGGCTACCTCTGTGACATTTATGACACCAGAGAACAGAGTGTAGTTAGACTTTAGCAATACAATTATTTTGTTTAGGGAAACATGGTGATTTCAGTTAAACCTTAATAAGACATTCACGTTGTGCATTGTTTTTCAAGTCACTGTTGTTCATTTGAATTCAAAACAAAAAACAACCCCAAACAAGTGCCATGAGTTCCCAAATATAGCCATGAAAACAATATCATGCTTTAGATGCTGCCAGCAGAGCTTGCATTAACACCAGGTTTTGTCTTTTCTTTTCCCCAAAACTTTAATTTCCCTCTTTGAAACTCCCCACGATGGATCAATTGCTGTGCATTGGCCAAATGATCAAATACATTCTCATTTTTAACTCTGTTGAACTCCTCTCACACACACACACACACACACACACACACACACACACACACACACACACACACACATACACACACACACTTTTCTCCCTATAAATTGTGCTAAAAGAACAGTTCCATTCAATTTGCAGGTTTTATCGATCTTGAAAAGTAATTAGTAAGAGTTATTATAAACAGAGAATGATCTGTGTACGTTGTTGAATGCCTGCATGTTATCCAGCGACTCATGCATACAGTGTCACATTTAAAACTCATTTTTTATTCCTCGCTGCTGACAACTGATTGTAATAACCATAAAAATTGTTCCTCATGGTTCCTCGATTTGCTCCCCCCCCCTCTCCTCTTTTTCTCCTGACCCAGCACCATTCATTATTCTGATGCAACAAAAATGGAAAAAGAAGAACTCAAGGTCACATTTCATCAATTGCTGTTGTGTGCCAAAGCATATTTCTTCCTTAAAACGCCTTGACATTTCTGTTATAGAGCATTTTCCCCCCTCTCCTGGTGTAATATGCTAGTCAGTCCTGTGTGTGTGTGTGTGTGTGTGTGTGTGTGTGTGTGTGTGTGTGTGTGTGTGTGTGTGCGCGTGTGAGAGATATAAAGTGTGTGTGTAGTTGTGCCTGTGCACCTGCCTGATACCTTTTGTATGTGATGTACAATCTAGTAAATTGAAGCAGTGTGGAGATTGGACTATCGATGGATCAATAAATTGATATACAATGTTGGTTATGAGCTCTGTCAGAGGGTGTATGTCATTGTTTTATGGACTGTATTTATAGTATTGTCTCCATCCATCCAATATATCTCTTCCCACTGGATGCAATTAACATTTGCTGACATTCTAATGAACACTTTTCTATAATCCTCTGTGATTTCATAATCAGTGAGGCTTACCGCAAACAATAATACGATTTCTAAACTGTTAAAGAGTCCCTCTACTGACTAAAGCCCCGGAATGTCATGGCATATATATATATATATATATATATATATATATATATATTATTTTTTATTTCCAGGTAAAGACTGTAATTATCTCTAAAGATTTGAACTTTTCTCTGCTTTTTCTCCTGTTGCAAACACTATCATGGCACATTCCGAGTGGAGCACATGTCAAAACATTGTTACCTGTCAAAGGTAATGGCATGGCATGCTAGACAGAAAAAAAAACTTTCTAAAGCAAGTGCTCTAACTTGTGAAAGTGATGTTTTTAATTATCTCAGTGCAGAGGGCTCGGCCACAGATTAGAATCAGTCTGTAACCATCGGCGACAGCAAATCCGAAAGAAGCACTGGTCATTGATGTGACAGGTCTCCTGCCAGAGGGGGCAATGCAGCCAGATTTACCCCCTCACTCTGACAACTGTAAAAGGTATCGCACATATTGTTATAATGAGGACCAGACTGGCAGTCCTCTGTGCCCTTCACTCTGCACTAGGAGACGACAGAGGAACGAATGCACATGAGGGGAGAGCGGAAACAGAAAGGCACTGTAGGTGATATAGAGCGGGTTAAAAGGGGCTGAATGGGAAATATGACATTTGGGATAAAGGAACTGAAAGATGCAAGAAACACTAACGGCAGGACAAGTGAGTGTTCACTTACTCTGTCTGTGGACCGGAAGATCAGCTTTGCTTAGCATAAAGACTAGTACAGTAACCGGAGGAAACCGCTAGCAGGGCTTGTTTTTACACTTTAAGAGGGGGCTAATACAGCCGTTTCCCCATTTCCAGTCACACAACCCTGCTGCTGGCTGTAGCCTTTTAACGGGCCGACATGAGAGTGGTATCAATCTTCTCATCTAAATCTCCGAGAGAAAGCAAATAAGTGTATTTTCCAAAATGTCAAACTTTTTCTTTAAAGGTAAAGATCACCCCAAAGTTCATAATGCGTATTTTTCATCTTAATGTAATGCTATTTGGATTGTTTTGGTGTGAGTTGCCGAGTGTTGGAGCTATCGGCTGTACAGATGTCTGCCTTCTCTCCTATATAATGGAACTAGATTGCACTCGGCTTGTGGTGCTCTAAGTGGCAAAACAATACATAAAAAATTAAAATCAACAGCCAAATCAGAAATCATGACCCGGTTACTCAAGATAATCCACAGATCTTTTTGCCGAACTATGAGACTTTGAACACTGCAAGCTAAGTGCCATCTACTGCCGTTATATTGGAGAGGAGCCAGACATTTTTACTGCCAATATCTCCAACACTCTGCAACTCACACCAAAGCATTCAAGTGATAAATGGCACTTCAGTTAAGAGGAAAAATATGCATTTTTGAGGTGAACTGTTCCTTTTGACATAAAGTAAAAACTGCTCAGCAAGTTAAACGAATAGTTTGAGATTTTAAGGATTTACGCCTATTTTCTTTGTTGCTGAGTGTTGGAAGAGAAGATTGGTACTACTCTCACGTCCTGCACACTAACTATGAAGCCGGAGCTGGTTAGCTTAGCTGAGAATTAAGATAAAGAAAAAGCTAACCCTGCTAATTTTTACACTTTCTGTAAAGAAATTACATATAATGTATTATTTAGTGAGCTTTAAATGTGCTGGTAGTCCGATTGTGTTGCCTAAACAGAGACAGGCTAGCTGTTTCCAGTCTTTATGCTAAGCTAACCAGCTGCTGGCTGTGGCATCATATCATATCATCTGACATGATGGTGGTATCAATCTACTCATCTAACTCTGCAAGTAAGTGTTTTTACCAAAATGTCAAACTATTCCTTTCCATCAATCCAAAGTATTCACTAAATGTCAGGATTTGGTGGAGTTGCACGCATAAACACAAGCAGGCAAGTATTAACAAGTTCTACTGTTAAATAGAAAATGCAATACACTGTTTTGAATATCAATGAGCAATTTAGTATGCATTTGTCTCCACAGCCTAAATTGGCATAAGAACAGAATCAGCAGGAACACAAAACTAAAACAAAACATCAACAAATGAGCCCCACAGCTGAGACCCTGCAAACTAATGAGTGTGTTTGAAAATGTATGTCCAGTGCAGACTGCTCCGCTAGAAGTCACTGCCGATTTTTTGGTCGAGGTAGAATTCTCTTGTGACGCACTGTGGCTCCCAAACTGCACAATATGTACAGCCAAACAGCTTACAGCCCGTTTTAGATATCATTAATGTCAATAGCTGGCAATCTCAGCCATGAACAAAAAGACAGTATATAATGCTGGAGAAGAACCTCACAGGCTGTGCACAAACACAACTGTAAATACATTGGCCAGGGAGTAACATTTGTGTTTGTTTCTCCTAATTTAAAGTGACAATGTCCAATTTGTCTAGGCACCTGTTGTTGAAAATGTTTTGTTCTTTTCCTTTTGTTATGATTTTCTGCTGATCATTTTAATTTTTTTGTTGGAGATTCTGTTCAGATCACTTTCAAATGCTTCCACATTTTCATCAAAAATACAAATGTACTGGTGTAAAAGTGCTTTGTATCGTCTCCAACCCAATTTATTTTGAGAGTATTATGATTCAGCCTTATCCTCAGTTAAGGACTCCTCAGTGTTCTGTATGCTGAAGTATGCTACTTAAAGCACAGAATCAAGCAGGTGTGAGTATGTGCTTGCGTCATCTGAAGAATTTAGAAACCAAATGAGACAGCTCACATTAACGAAAGCATTTGAACAATCCTTTTTTTATTTTGAATAAGTAACAGGCTCATTGTAAATGTGAGGTACACCCTGCTCTCTTCATTCAACATTATCCAAAACCTCTGTACATGAATTGTTTAGGTTGATTAATATTTTAATTTCCGTGATTGTAGATATGTAATTTTGAGCTAGATGGTGTCAATCTAGATGGCTGTGTGTGTATGTATGTTAGTATATCTGCATACTGTCAGTGTTTGCTTTACTTTTATGTTGACCCCAAGTTGATGAGCAACCGTTGTTGTGGAAGATAATAGCCAAAAAAAAGAGTAAAGGATAAACTGCTCCCGGCAGAGACTTTTTCACAGCTTAAATTGTTATTTATATACATTGATATGCAAATGAGGCTAGCACAAGATACAAAGAGGGGCGAGGTGTTTATTTATTTTATGCTGGTGCATCGGTTGATAACCTTTTTAGATGATTGTTAATTATAATTTTTAGCATGTTCACCATTGTAGCATGCTTGTATGCTAACATTTGCTAATCGGCACAATCATTTTAAGTATTTAGTGATGAACCAAAGTATTGGACAAATTGAAAGTTTTCCCCTATGATAGCAGTAGATGGAAACGTTTTTACAATTCCTCCTCAAGGGATCATACACATCTGTACCAAGTCACTAGTCAAAAGGTCAGGTGATCTGCAAAATCATTAGAATTAGAAAAGGCTTGTTCACACACAGTTTTCATTGACTGAATTGACACTGGTCTGTACCGGTCTGGTCTGTATTTCATGGCAATCCATCCAATAGTTGCTGGGATATTTAATTCTGGACCTAAGTGGTTGATTGACCATCACTAGAGCCACTGTGCTAACGAGGCTAAGAAGGGCTACTGTTTAGCATTCAACAATCAGATACCAGACACTACAATCAATGCAGCTCTACAGGTTGTTTTTAAGTCAACTTATAAAGATATCATCTTAAAATCAACATATTTGTTCAATTGACATAACAAACGTTAGCCTAAATTAACGGCTTTGAGTAACTGCTGAACACTGAAAATGAAGACGGTCAGTCACTACTGATGGGAGTGTGGATTATTTTCTCCTAACCAAACGGTTAAATAACAACAAACTACTGAAATAAAAATATTTCTATATATATATTATGTTTTAAAGGCCTAAAAAGAATGACACATTACAGTACAGTACAGTACAGTATTAGTTGTCATTGAATATATATATTGTGTGCTGTAATGTGAATACACAATACATACACTTGTATGTAGTAATTGAGCCTCAAACAGTGGTTCACTGAAAATGTCACATTGGGGAATTGAATATGTACATGACTAGTTTTAAGAGATATTGATCTATCTATGATTTATTTATGGTCAATAATAATAATGTATATTCAAAAGATTGTTTTGCTTTGAGTGAAGACCTTGAAAATGAAAAAATTGTAGTTGAAAAGTATTTGAAATGTCATTTTGTAATGTCTCTATGAACGCTGGACTGAACACTTAAGTAAAAAAACAAAATCTGTACAAGTGCATGTCAGACAGCAATTTCATTTATCATATTCTACAGCAGTGGATGGAAATTAAACTATAAATAAAAAGTATTTATTCTGCAAAAAGATCACATTTGAGGTACAGAATAGGCTAAATACCTCAAACCACCGTTGTGGTGCTTTATATTTCTCCCCATTATATGTGGTTTTTATTTATCTGTGCTACATATGTATTTATTATATTTAGTGTGTACCTCTGAGGGAGAACACAGGTCAATCAAAACACTCCACTCTAGCAATTATATACATTTCATGCTGTGCAATAAACCATCTTGAGAAGTGAGCTCACAAACTCTCAGTCTCAAGGCAGATCATCAAACCACAAGGTCGGTGAGCTGGTTTCATGCACGACACCATAAGTATTTGTCAATGGCCCTTGATTTGTACCCGGATGAAAACAGAGAGAGATTTGTGATTTACTGCTTCTTTTCAGGTCCCGCGGTTCACTCGATGGGTTAAGCTAATACTTCTTCTTCCTCTCTTGCCTCATTATTGCCTCATTATTGCCTCATCTTCCCATTCCTTTCTGTTTTATGTTTAAAACATCATCCTTTTCCCCGTCTGCTCATCTTGTTCTCATCTTTCTCGGTTTAACACAGAGGGCTCGTTTTGCTCTCGCAGTAGCGGGTAGACTTTGATGTGGGCTGACAATGTCACTTGTGCCTCTGCTAAATTTAATCATATTAGCTAGTTAACCATGCCGCCACCGTGTGACCCACTGACAAAAACCGAGCGCCTTCTGCTCTCTCTCTCTCTCTAGCTCACTCTCTCGTTTTGTCTATGGTAATCTAGCCTTGGGACTGAGGGGGAGCAGAGAGCAGAGTGCTCTTAGGAGATACAGGCCGTGCATGTGTGTTTGTCTAAATCAGTGTGTTTGCAAGAGACAGAAGAGACAGTATAATTAAAAGTGATACAATTGCAACATTTCTTTAAAAAAAAAAGAATCTGTACCTGGTACTTATCACTTAAAGGCAACATTTGCCACATTTTTCATGTGGATTTCCAATCAGTGTTGATGACAAATGTAGTCGTTTTGAAGCAATACATTCTTCATTGCATGCTATATT
This sequence comes from Cottoperca gobio, assembly GCF_900634415.1. Classification (NCBI taxonomy): domain Eukaryota; kingdom Metazoa; phylum Chordata; class Actinopteri; order Perciformes; family Bovichtidae; genus Cottoperca; species Cottoperca gobio. Next base: position 20,571,734 of record NC_041355.1, on the reverse strand, counting down.
GGCAGAGGTTTGCTGCTCTAAATTCTTTTCTTCCTGCATCCAGCGCCTTCGTTTGATGTGATTGTGACATACTACTGGCTACTTTAGCTTTGATTTGTCCCCACACCTCGGTAGCCAGGGGGCGCACATGCTCTAGATCAGGGCTTCCCAAACCTTTCACCCTGTGACCCCCAAAATAACGGTGCCAGTGACTGGCGATCCCCATTATCCCCGGAGGTGACTGAAACGTAAGAAATTGTGCGCACAGGACGCATGCACTTATAGGCATATCCAAACACGGACATAACGACAACACAAAAGAACAGAACAGCCTGACCACCATGATATGATTTTACATGTAACAATTTACTATAAGACAAAAGCAGAATACGTCAGTCAAAGAAATCTCCATGTAATTTATGAGTGAACATTGTTGCTGTCATGTGCAAACTTAATTTTGACACAATACTTTAATTTCCATGTTAGCAGAAGAATATCTCAGTCAAAGTAATAGCCATAACCTGTATCACTGAGTAAACATGTGAACATTGTTGCCGTGCAAATTTACATTTTGGTTTCAGCGTTAATCTTGGTGCTAATTTTAATTTTGGAGACGGCCACTCGGAGATCATCCTCCACGTTTAGACGTGATCTGTATTTATTTTTAATATGTCAGTGCCGAGAAAGTCTTTTCGCACAGGTATGTCAAACGGCGTCAATACGTCCATCGCGGCCTTGGATAGCTGTAGATATTCTCTCTCGACTGAAATCCAGAACTCAGCAAGCGTCTTTGAATTAAAAGCTGTCTTTAAAGTGCGGTCACTTGACAGTTCAACCAGTGCGTCCTCCATGTTGGATGAGAGATGACTTGCGGTTGTTACAGTGAATGGTGATCTTATCCAGTCATATTTTTCCGGAGCTGTTTCCTCAGGTAAATACTTGTTTAAGTGTTCCAGGAGGGCTTGAAGGTGGGTAGTGATAGACTTCTTCACAGAGTTAACACTCAGATCATTTTCCTCCATGAATTCCTCCAGCTCAGGAAACATATCAATCCTGCCCATTTCAACTCGCGCAGTCCAGCGATCAACTTTCCTCTTGAATGTGCAGATTTTATCATTCAGCGACATGATGCTTGTGTTTTCACCTTGCAATGACATGTTAAGTCCGTTCAGTCTGTCAAATATGCAAGACAACGCTAGCCTTGTTAACCAGGGTCAGTCAGGTGGTCAGCGAGCTGAGACCCATGCTTCATCAGAAATAAGCACACCTCGTCCCGCAGTTCATACAGGCGGCTGAGAACACTTCCCCGGGAAAGCCACCTGACTTCTGTGTGGTACAGCAGGCCCTGATGAGAGAGTGGCGAACAGCCTGGTGTTGAGTGGACGTGCTTTTATGTCCAAGGCAGTCCCTCTTCTTTTAGTTTGTTGTCAAGTTTTCTGAAAATGTCCTCGCCTGTGCACTTAACTCCAGCGGGTGCAAAACAGCATGTCCTTGTAAAATTTTCCATCAAAACTGTATCTGATGAAAACAAGCAGCTGGGCAGAGATTGATACATCTGTGGATTCATCTAACTGCAAAGCATATTTCCCTTTCTTCACTCTGTCAATCAGCTGACACAGCCATGGCCGTGATACACCGGAATATGGTCCCGTCTGACAGCAGCACTGCTTCTAGCTCATCCCCATGCATTGTCCGACTCATAGCGATAGCAGCAGAATTTAGGGTTTCCCCGATTGTGTGTTGTGCATGTAGTCACTCCGTCTTGGCTCCACGAGCAGGAGAACTGTGCGTTCTCTGTCAATATAGCACGCACTAAGCAATTTATTGCATCAATTGACTACAGTAACCATCAACACTGATTTGACATCCACATAAAAGGTGGCAAATATTCCCTTTTTAATATTGCAATTACAAAGATGTTAACCTTTTCCTTAAAGATCCCACTTTTCTACAGTATTTATTTTATATGCACTCTTATAAATTAAGTGTGACTTAAATATCTTATTTCTCTAATAGCAGTGCTTATATATGGACGTTGGTGGGCGGCACTATATGTGACAGGGGCCTGGATGGCTACAGATGCCACTGAGCACTCTGGCACAGACCGCCTCCGTCTTTAAAAGTCCTCAAGGGAGAGAGAAAGACCTGCATGAAAAGTTGACACTGGTGTGTGTGTGTGTGTGTGTGTGTGTGTGTGTGTGTCTGCGTGTATATGTCAAAGTGAATGTAGGAGAAAGGACAAGATAGCTCTTGATTACAGCTGATAGGTTTATTTGAGGAAGGTCAGGACGATTTGGGAGAAGAGCAAGACATGAGTAGCTGATGGGGATGATAGGAGAATGATGGTGCAGTTCACACACACACACACACACACACACACACAGAAAGAGAGACAAAGACAGATGATTGTAAGCTTGAAAAATCGCTAAAGCACAAAGTGAATGGCATCAAAACAAAAAGTGAAGAGTGAGCATTTCAGTGCCTTTTTCTTCTGCATTGGTCTTGTCCTTCCACAGGTCTTAGAGATTGGACATGCCCACTAGTGCTGACTTGTCAGAAAGAGTCTGTCTGACAGCAGCTAACGCCCCCCACAGCTCACCAGAAGTGTCAATCTGGAGACGCTGCGTGAATGAAAGATTTGAAGGTCAAAAAATAGGCAAATGAATGACACTTTAGTTAACAGATGGAATAGATAAGAGTATTACTGAACATCGGCAACTTGCACTACAAATGAGAGAGGCAAATTTTTTTTATAATTGACAGACGTGTCATTATTTGACTTTTTAAAACATTTTTAATGGAACGATATCTCAATATAAATGTTCTCCCATTCGACAATCAGGAGTTTACAAGGACCAAGCCTCAAGGCAGAGCTGACTTGTGTCCGATCAGCATCTCTTCATCCTCATCGTATCATTACCTCGTTGGCCCGACAGTGAACAAGCTCTGAAGACAGTCTGCATTTGAATATTGCCGTTCCTGCCCCCCAGGCATTCTGTGTTTGATTACTCCTGCCTTGGAGGTTGATCTATGTCTGATTACTCTTGCTGTTTTGGTTTTCCCTGTAATCACAGCCTCACATAAAAAGACCTGTTTTTGTTTTTGGCAGCGGTTTGTCGGCGAACCTTTTATCTATGTGTAAACATCTCTGTTTGGAGGTTTGTCAGCGCGGGGATATGTGTGTGATTATTGATAGCTTGCGGGCTTGTCTGTGTGTGATTGCTTTTGCCTGGCAGTCTAGCATTTAGAATAATCGGTGCCCTCCACAACCAGTGTTTATTTTTGTCAACATTCCAATTACATCAGACCAATCAGTGTGGTCACAGCCCAGTCGTCTCATCTCCACATATCAGCTGTGTCAACATCCGCTATCATCTCTGGCTGTCACACTGATTGTAACTCTATCACTCAATCTTTCTCTCGTTAATTACATTTGGATCCTACTGTGAGGAAATAGTAGTAAGCCCAACTCTTGTCCACACTTCATTTTTTTTTCATTAAAGTATCGGCACAGTGTATTGTTTAAATCCTATAATCCATGTCACAAATTGGGAAGGAAGTCCATCATCCATATATTTCCAGCAAGCATGTCGTTTCTGCCGCTGAATCATGACACATTTAAAACAGCCCTTTCGTGCCAAATCTTTTTTCTTTTTTTTCTCCCGATTACTTTTAGTACAAGTACCCCTCCCAGCAGTAATTGTCCAATTTTCTTTGACCATTTCTTTGGTGTTCTAAGTTGAGGTAAAGATTTTTGATTGGTTCCAGTGTGCCTAGTGAATTTGGTTGATTGTATTGCTTCTGTCAGACAAAAATCATGACACTTTCTCCTATTCAGCAAGAAAATGGAATAGTTTTTTTCCTCTTAGATTGAAGACTGTGCTTTTTTTTTATTGTACTTTATCGCAGGTTTTACTTTGTTAAAACAACCGTTCAACTAATAACATAAAAATCATTAAAACCTCTTTCTTTTTCTTTTTCATTTAAATGTGTTTCTTTATAAATAACAGCACTACTCCGAGATGTGGTATTAAAGTGGAATTTCTGGATTTGGCAGGATTGAAATAATCCTACCAGAGGAGAGGAAAAGACCAAAACACAGGTTAACCATTTAAAAGTAGGAGTGGGATAAAGAGAGCAGAGAAAAGCTCTAAACACAAGGAAAGCAAAAGAAAGACATTATCTTTTAATATAACAAGCGAGACTGGGATAAAACGGGTTGGTGTAGAAGGACAGAGAAAAACAGTAGGTATTGTTTTAATCCTGTCAGAGGGAACCTTCTAATCCCCCTGTTGTGAAAATCACAGAAACACGTTGGTGTTTTTGTCTTTTGTTCCCAGGGATAATCCCCGGTTTTCTGGCCCTAAGGTCTGGGGTGGTACATTGATGACACTGGTATACAGCCTATATATTACACAAACACAAATGCTCAACTTTATAAACCAAACAGATCACCCACGGCAGAGCCCAATGTTTCCATTAAAACATTGATGAAATCTGTACAGTTGAAAATACATTTGACTTCAGTATATTTTTTAACGGGGCTGATAAAGTGAATTTAAATTAGGATACTTAAAAATATATTTTGTTGAATGAGAAACAGAAATTAAATGTTTAGGACAAAATCAACTTTTTCCTAAGTAGGAACACACAGGAGTTGGAAGACTTTTCATCCGTGGTATTTGGCTTAAAGCTGATTGGAGGGGTACGATAAGAGGATAAAGGGCATTTGGACTAGAAACAATCCTTTCATTTTTAAAATGGTAAAAAGCCATCGTATTGCTCCAGTTCATTTGGGATGTCTGATTAAATAGCCCATGACTATGGATACTTTCTGGTTGGCCAACAGGTGTCGTATAACACAATACCTCATGCATTCAAACTGATAACAATTTGAACACAATCTGCCTTTTTTGTGTGCACAGCAGCCACAGAAGCACAATAACACACTCCTTTAGGTACAGTGAAGGAAACACCAATTTGCTTTAGTATAGTAGCTTCTTCTGCCTTGTCCATAGGGCTGCCCCCTCTTGGTCAATTAATCAAATAATCTGTTGTTTTGGTTTTAATCGATTAGTCATTTGTTTGTTTTTCATGCTGAATGACTTATTAATAATAATAATACTAATCCATTTTATTTGGAGGTGCCTTTCAAGACACCCAAGAACACCGTACAAAATACAAGAGATAAAACAACAGGACAGTGGAAGGGAGCGCAGACAAATAAAACCAGAGATATGGTGGAGACACATGAAGAGAGCAAGAAAGAGAAGAGGGGGGGGGGGGACACAGAAGGATGGAAAGTACAGAGAGTAGGCCAGTTTGAACAAGTGAGTTTTGAGGTGGGACTTGAATGTTGTAATAGTTTCGGACTGTCGGATGTGTGGAGGGACGGAGTTCCAGAGATGCCAGAGAACAGCATTGCAGTAGTTGATCCATGATGTCACAAATGCATGGACCAACACTTCTGTACTGGATTGGGTAAGGGAAGGGCTGAGTCTCATTTCCAAGATACTGTTCTTATGAGTACATCTCTGGTAAACACAACTTTTCCATGATTCTTTGCGGAGAAACTGAAAGTGTTACAGATCAATTAAATCAACTCATCGATTATTCGTCAAAATTGCAAGTCGAAATTGAATTCCTTTAGTGGAGGACAGCCCTACTTGTATAATCATCTCTGTGACTCTGTGACTCTGTGACTGGAGGAGGCACATGCATGTACAGTGATTACTGTCACCTCTAGATGCCTATGTAATAGCAGTGCACGGGGAAGATCCTATTTCATTTTCTGGCTTCCTCAATATACTCATGTGCTTTCATTTGCCAGTTTACCTCAGTTGTCCGTTTTCAGCTCGTATTTGCTGTGTTTTCTGCTACAAGTTTCTGTAGCTGCAGGTAGAGACCATTAAAGGTACCCTATGGAGCATTCTGAAGTGTTGTTTACATTAAATGTCACCATAACGCATTGTGTGAGGTCTAATAAACATGTTGAATGCATGTTTTCCATAATCTGTTGAGCTGCGCTGCATCGTTTTTGAGTGGTGTTGTTTATTTGTTTTGGACGCGCACAAGTAAGCCTCAGAGTAAGATTTTTAGAGTTTAAATTGTATTTTCTTTCCACATTACTTAACCACCTGTAGATCAGTGGAACTGTATGTGACAACAAAGTTTACTCTTGCCCAGTCAGACCCGTTAAGAGACTTGTGTTTGAACACAGAGAAACAGCGGCAGGAGCTCAATGCTGCTTCCACTGCTCATTAATTAATTAATCAATAATGCTTAAATATTCTCCTGCTTTTATCCACTGATAAACACCTTTATGGGAGCAGACATTACATCTAAATCTCATCTTGGTTGCCTCTTAGGGCAAATATAAAATAAAACTCCAATCATAATATGTCATTATAACACCTTGGTGTCCAGTGATGATGGGTTTACACAACTGACACAAACGCACACACACATATTCCAAAGAGACCTGCATCCAGTTTGCCTCCTCTAGAGGATAGTCTGTCATCGCCTTGCCTGGCGGCTTAAAGTTATGATGTCAGTGGGTCATAGTGGTTTATGGGATTAAGCCCCTGGAGGAAGTCGGGGGCTCTTTAAAGCCAGGACAAAACGGCCTCTAAATTTAATTGAGGTTGCAAGTGAGCGCAATAACAATGATCGCCTTATCGTAAAAGGCAAGGAGGCATAGTGTGCTTTAGGGGTTGTTACAATAACGGCCAGAATGGTTATGAGTGGTTTCAATTGAACTGCAAAGACAAATAGATAGAAAGTAGGATACTTATGACAAGTAGCAGAACAATTGTGTGATATAGATACATGGAGTGATATGTAAAACACCTGTTGTAGTTTGGAAAATCCATGGCACTTTCCTGACAGCTGTGTGCGGCTTCTTTAATACTTCAGCATGAGAGAAGAGCAGATGTAGCACAAAGTACAAGTCTTCCAACATGGCATCAGTCCATATTGTGACATGGACGCCTACACACTTTACAGATCTGTCTGAAATCTCTCCAAGCAGCCCAAATCAATTGAAGCTTAGAGAGGAATGATACTGTGAATATTTCTGCCTTGACAGAAACTGCTTCAAAGCCTTTCTAACAGAACTTTGTGACTTTACAGAAGATCATCCTATATCCAAAATCCATAATCATGAGTTAGTACTGTCTCCTGCTCAACTCTAAGTGCATCCCTTTGTGTGTATTGGCCCTTTGAGATGCCATTATTCCAATTTCAGCAAAAAAAATCCTCTACGTTTGAATCCGTCTTTGTATTTCATCTTCCCTAAAAAAAAAAAGAAATAATGTAATGCACTTTTTCGATCAAACTCCCCTCCTTTCTCCGAGAGAGATTAGCATAATTTTACAGCAGGATTTATACTGGCTAAGACATCAAATCTGTCCTAAAATCCCAACTGAAGAGGAGCCTTTCCCTTTTATTATTATTATTTTATTTTTTAAAGAAATGCCATATGAAAGAAATTGTGTGTGTGTGTGTGCGCAGTCTGAAGTCAAGCAGGAATCACTGAAATGTGACATGATGTGCACTGAAAATCTACACCCCAGGTAGAAGGTGAAGTAACATAGTGAAGTACAAGGGACTGCAGTGGCTAAGTCAACACATGAATTAAATATTTTGGCCAGAAACTCACTGTGCTGTCACAGCAGCTGGTAACAGGTGTTTTACTTCTTTTTTTTTTAGGTCAACTCAGTTTCCCTCACTCCAGTCATGCAGCCGAGCACTAGCGCACCTTCTTTTCAAGTATTGAAAGACAAATGCTTTTACCATACCACAATTTGATGTGATTTTAATATTTGAAACTGAGATACAAAAGGTCGAAATGGCTTCATCTCACTGTTCTCACATCGGAGGGCACAATGGATCATGTCGATTGCTCGTCTGTCATATTTGACATCTCTGGAGATATCTCACTCCGGTCTAAGTTTCATGAAACTTGGAGGAGTGATGTATCTTGGTAGTCTGATCTGACGTTTGAAAAAAGATATTGATTGGCCTAATGGGGACACTGTATCTAAAGGTCAAAAGTTCTAACTCAGATAGTCCATACAGTGGCTGCTACTACTGAGCATCCATTTGAACAAAATTCAGAAAGTAAAGTGGAGGGGCAGAATTGTGTTACTAGTTTTACACCACTTTTATCCAGACGGAAAAATCTTAGAAATGATTGCTGTGAAATATAATGGTGGTGATGGCCTAGTGGTCTAGTGGTACGCCTTCCAAATAAAACACTAGAAGGTCAGGAGTTCAATGCCAGGCTGCTACCATTGTACCCCTGAGCAAGGTACTTAACCCTGAGTTACTCCAGGGAGGCTGTCCCTGTACTTGGTTCAATGTAAGTCGCTCTGGATAAGAGCGTCTGCTAAATGACCTGTAATGTAATAAATGATAACACAAGCACCTCTAAACTAGATCACTAAATGACATGTTGTATCTTGTTAGTTTTTTTTATCCATAAAAACAGATGTCATGGTTTTGCTGGGGGTTGACTGCAGGACTTTTTCTTGGAGACTACACATTGTTCCGACATGCCATTTTTCAAAAACCCCAATAGACCAAAACATATCCCATTTAACCCATTTAGTCTGACAATTTCCCTCAAATGAACTCTCATTGTTTCAGATTTCCATTACCCTGAACATTCACACTTCCCCTACACCACACAGAAGCTCATGGCTAAATATTATGCAGTATTACCATCTCAATTTTTCTTCCTACTGGTAAATACATTACACGCCTTCCACTCTGCCTCTGATTGGCTAGTACTTGTTGCCTACGTTAGTTGGGTTGATTAGGGTTAGGTAGTTTTTGGAAAAGGGCAGTTGTTTTCAAGATAATGGGCAAATGGGCTTTCGGTTCAAAGGGACATTTTACGGACTATTGGGGTTTCGGAAACAATGGCATGCTCATCTTTACCTTAGCCTTGTGCCATTACTTTTGAAAGACTTATCTCGTTTCCTCATAACCCTTACGTGACGTCGAGACTAAGCTAACTGGCTCATGGCTCTTGCCAAGAAAGACAATTGGTGTTTTTACCAAAATGTCAAACTACGAGAAACAAATTTTTAGTTTCTCAATCGTTCCCCAAACAGACTGCTCACCTGTTCCACACTGAAGGCAGCACTTTGTGTTTGAATGAATGCTGACATTTGTTAATAAAGATTACACACCTTACCCAGCATGCTATTAACATCACAGCAGTTTGATTCAGATTGTAATCAGTGCTCTACTCCTATCCAGCATTACTACACATGTTTATGTTTCACATATCTAGCTGTCACTTTTCCACAGAAAATGATAATAAAAAAGGCAGTTTCACTACCTTACTCAAGGCTGCTTTGACAGGTGACATGATTGGCGACTTCTGCCCTTCGACTTGGTTGTAATGCACAGTGCTTTTGATCAAAGTCGCAGCATAAGTTAGTGTGTCCTGACCCCCCGGTCCCACCTCTGACATCCACAGATTCCACACAGTCTCTGATGTCCTCATCAACTCCTGCCACACTTCTCCCCAACAGGATAAATGGCACCACAACTCTAAGAGTTTGTCCCAAGAGTGGCATTGTATGCACAGTCTGCAAAATGTGTGTTTGAATACTACACTACTTTCACCTTGGGGGATTTGGTCCATGCTCCTTAATGCTCATGATTTATTTTTCCATCTGATCCTACTCTGTATAACTACCTCATGGTGCAATGCTCCACTGAACCCCTGCACACTCACCATCTGCCTCAGCAGCTGCAACAATACTGTATTACATACTGCTTGGATGCCTATAATGACAAATGCTGATTTTTCTGTACTGTGTAGCACTGTACCCTTGATCATCCACTGTGAAATAGCACCTATATTTACTGTATTGTATTGACTGTGAAGTACTAGTTTACCTGCAAAGGTGTACCTTGAATGCCAATGACTATTGGATTATCAGTTAATTGCTGTTAATCAATTAAATATAGTAAAATGGGAAACATTTTGTGGCATTTTTAACTTTATTTCACAGTTGACAGTGTTAGAGGTACATTGGAAATGTTGGGAGAGAGAGAGAGAGGGATATGACATGCAACAAAGGTCCCAAAGCACCCGGGACATTACGGTAACCACTCATCTTCCAAGGTGCTCATGTAACTCACTATTGATTGTAACCACATCCAATGATTTTTATTTTTATTTTTAAGAAAATTGTTTAAAGTTTGCATCCCTATTATGCATACAGGTGGATGTGGCTAAGTAGCATTTGGAATCCTATGATACAACATGATACCTGAGTTATGAAGTTTCAGGACTTCAAATATATATACTCTTTTGTGTTCTACAAAATGCTTTCACAGGTAAATATCCCAATCTTCTCTATGCATCACTCTTTAATGTTGACTTTTACCTTTTTTAACACACCTTTTCCCCATTTAGATCACACATTATTTTATCAAAGCATAAATCACAAGACTAAGAATCTGAACAAACCTTCCATAACAAGTTTCAATACTTGAAGGTTTTATCTGCGGGATATTTTGCCATATTTGACGTCAACACTATTTTCTTTGTTTTACAGTTTTGCTTTCCTTTATACTAGTTACAAAATCTATGCCCACATGGAAATATATCATTTGAAAATAGAATTACTTTTTTCAGTTCAAAGGCTCATTGTACTGTGTGTAATGCACATATTTATAGTTCAAACAGGGATATGGAGGCTGTTCCATGTGTATAAATGTGCATGAGTCACATCAGACTGTCGCCTGTTTGATCAGATAGCCCCTCAGATGTCATACGGATTTAAACATGTTCTTCAGTAGAAAAAGTCGATGTTGAGGTATGTGTCTCTGTGTGTGTGTGTGCGTGTGTCTGTGTTCGTCTGAAGCCCACTCAGAATTCCCACTGTAGACACTGAAGGTCTCTCTTGTTCTCCCAAGTGGCGTTGATTGGGAAACAGCTCCAGGCAACCCCTAGGCCCTGCCTCTTGTTACTTTATCGTGTGTGTGTGTGTGTGTGTGTGTGTGTGTGTGTGTTTGTGTGTGTTTGTGTGTATGTGTGCATGTGCCCTGGTCTCCCACTCAAACTGCTTCATCTTGATTAGCAGCAGAAAAAAAGGAAGGTAAAGGAGGGTTGAACTCCCGAGATATCGACCGGATTCAGAAGTTAATGTACAAATATTGGGTTCCTGAAAGGTAGAAAATAATGAATGAAAAAGAAAGGGCTACAGTTAAAAACCAAAAGGAAATAGACAAAAACTCAACTTACTGAGCAGGTCAACAAAGAGACTGCTAACAGAATAATGATTCAGACAGGTACGAAAGGTAAAAGGGGAGGTGGTTAGAAAGGAGGACGTATGGAAGATACAAGGGAGGAAAGAGGCGGTCAACCATATGCTACCTCAGCCCTATGTTCCCTCATGCAGAATGACGTCATGGGACATTTACCATGTTTTTTTAACCTACTATGGAGAAGGTATAACTCGTCCTACTTCACCTCTGATTCTCTAGTACATGTTGCCTTCATTGTTGGGACATTGGGGTTTCGGAATAATGGTCCTTCAAAAAAATGGCATGGCGCTAGGAGAATTGCTGAGCTGAAAGGGACACTGGGCTAAAGAAACATTAGGTTGAGGGAACATGGGGGTGAGGGGACATGGGGCTGAAGGAACTTGGGGCTGAGGGAACAAGGGCTGAAGGTACAGTAGGCTGAGGGAACATTAGGGCTGAAGGGACATGAGGGTTGAGGGAACATGGGGCTAAAGGGACATGAGGGTTGAGGGAACATTAGGGCTGAAGGGACATGAGGGTTGAGGGAACATGGGGCTAAAGGGACATGAGGGTTGAGGGAACATTAGGGCTGAAGGGACATGAGGGTTGAGGGAACATGGGGCTAAAGGGACATGAGGGTTGAGGGAACATGGGGCTAAAGGGACATAAGGGATGAGGAAACATGGAGCTGAAGGGACAGCAGGCTGAGGGAACATGGGGCTGAAGGAACATAAGGCTGAGGGAACATGCTCCCAGAATGAGAGGATACGACCAAGGTGGAAATATGGAGGAGGAATAAATCAGAATGTAATAATCACTGCCAGGTGTTTGAACTTTGAGAGAGACAGTATTTGAGGATAAAGTATGAAGGATAAAGGTTTGTTGGAGCCGAGGGGCTCTCTCTGTCTCTACCTCTCTTGCTGTCTCTTTCTCTTACTCAGACAGGCTGATTGAGCTTTTACCTGCACACACACACACAAATATGCACGTGCAGAGTTAAAGGAACGATGAGACAGCTTTATTTGATATAGGCCTGCAGGTTGAATTGAATGAGTCTACCAAGACTACATGCAGTAGTACTCTTAATTCTTCCCGCTGAATGATACATTGTAGTATAAATGAAGTCCTTCATTGAAGATCTACCAACAAAAAAAACAATTGTTCTCTTTATTTTTGCGTTATTCATGCTTGCTGAGACCTTCTTGGAGGTTGACTGATACTTCTGTCGTTGTTCTTATTGTAAGGCATGCTAATGGCCTCTCAAAATGTAAAATAGGAATATATTTAGTGGATTTATGTTGCTATAATCGATTCCAATATTATGAAAAAAATAATGCATCAAAAGTATGAATAAAATCCCTGCCTGAAACAGAGGACGTCTTATTTATTTATTTATTTATTTATCAGTAGAACTTAATACGTTTGCGTCATACTATCTTTGACGCTGATGAAATTGTAAAGATGAGAAATAACACAATATTGAATCGATTTTAAAATGATATATCATTCTTACCTTTGATCACATCACACGTCTCAGTGTCTCAGTGCACGGGCTTCAATTAGGTTGAAAGAGCAGTGGGAGTTTCAGCGAGTGTGAGAAGTCTTACGAATACGGCGTGCTGCATAACAAGAGTATGTCTGAAACAATGCTCTTCATCTTTTCAGAGACCTTTCTATACTCACAAAAGTACACACGCGGGCTCACTCGCTCTCAGATCTCAGGAGGGAAGTAGGAAAAGCATTAGAGAGTCGTCTCCATTCACTTTCATCTCTCATCTCTTTTTAATACCTCCTCCTTTCTGGAGTTTTCTCTTTCCGCTCCCACTCGCTCAGCTGTTATTTTACCAGCGTGAAGTGTGTGTGTGAAGTGTATTCTCAATCAATCAGTGAACGGATTCTGGTAAGAGTTTGAAAGGCTCGACAGCTATTGTTCGCCTTTGAAAATGTGCGCAGGTGCCGGGTGTGTGTGTGGTATGTGCACGTGAGTACATGTTGGATCATGTCAGGCCCATGCTCCTGTCTTTTCTGCTGCCCTCCCTTGCCCTGGCTAACACAGCTGGCTGCCTCGTATCAATTAAGAAGTGCTCTCTAGCTCCATTCCTTTGCGGAGTGTCACAGTGCACTGAGCACTAGCCTGCGTGCATGCCTGTGCGTATACATTAAGCTTTGCAAAGGCGCATGTGTGTCTATCTGCTCAGCGTAGGTGTGTGGGTGTGTGCCCTACAGACTGCTCACGCTGTCTGCTGATTGAGACCAGAATCTCTCACTATTTACTGGAGAATCGTACCGAATTCTCTCTCAACCAGGGTGCTGCTTCACTAAGCACTCTTAATGGTTACCCAAAAATGTGTGTGGCAAATGTGCGCACACGTGTATATATGTCCCGAGTATTAAAATTAATTCGTTCTAAAACTACAGTGTTGTATATTTGTGTACATATATGTGTACGTATGTGCAGGGACTTCAAGAGCTACTTAGGTTAGTGGAAGTAAATCAAAGAGAGTTTATGGTCCAAGGGCCCAAGAGAAGGTGATATGAGCCAATGCTCAGAAATGTTCTCCCTTAATCTGGCCATTCTCATTACCCTCCTTCGTGATTCTCTGAACCTCATTAGCCTCTTTCTTTTCTACATACATGCGCACATGCAAACACATTACGTCTTTTAACTCGCCATGCGAGATCACGCATATAAATGCATCAGGATCTTCTCTGGGGAAAACAAAAGACAATTTACACCATTGGTGCCGGTTTTGATTTGCTAAATATCCACTTATATTGCTCTTTTTCCTTGCTTGCGTTGGATTGGAGCAGTCCACACAACTCTCGCTGTGATGTCGTTGTGTTATTATCCCTAAATAGGATCCATTCTGGGAAAATTGGCCCGAGTTCAGCACGGGGATAAATGACCGAAAAGGCCTTATTATAAGCACACATAATGACCTGCGCGCGTGTTTTGTTTTTTTGTGTGCCTTTGTGATTATGTGTTCACTGTGTGCTTTTTATGTGTGCGCTCATCTGTGCGTCTGCATGCGCTTGATAATGATATCCATGAATTATGCATACAGTGTGATGCTTTTCATTCAATTTTCAGCTCTTATTTTCCCCCAAACAACATTACAGAGGTGGTTCTCTGGGCATTTGGCTGTAAATAAACTCAAACTAATAGACTTCAACTCTGGGCAACACCCGTCTGCAAAGCACTCAACAGGGAGCGAGCTTAACAAACTGCCTCCAGACACTGTTCTCAGGTCAGCTCTTGTGTAATACTGTTGACTGTCGGGTGGGCGAGGGTAAAAAAACAGATCTGAAATCAGCACTCTTAGGGCAATTGTTCCACTGTTCTGAAAAAAACAAAAGAAAGAAAAATAAGAATAACATATGAGGCGATAAGCTAACAAAAGCTAAAATAGTTGTAATATTTACACTGCATAAATTAGCATGATATATCAATAAAGGTTTTTTCTGCTCTGAGCATAAATAGATGAATAAATCAAACTATTTAATTGTATGTGGGTTGAGTTGTGTCTTCTGGGAAAATGCTTAAACTTTTGATACATAATTGATACATGTTCAGGTGTTTGTCCTATGGTTCAGGTTTAGTGCAGTACTCTGTGCAGTGCTGGGGGAGTGGTGGTGAGGAGGTATGTTGCCATACATGACTGCCCATATCTCCCTTGTCTATGATCTGTGACCTTGTCCTCTCTCATCACTCGTCGCTTGTGACTGCACTGTGGCTCAGAGCGCTGCCCCTCGTCCCCTCTCCCACTGCCTCTCCGTTTGTCTCTTCCTCTCTCGCACCCCCCCCTCCCCTCTCTCTCTCTGTCCGTTGCGCTCTGTTGCTCATCAAGGGCCCTGAGCTCCCTCTTTTAGAGCCCAGGGCGGCCTGCTCTGCACTTCTGACATTGGAGGTATGAGTACGTGGGCGCGCGCATGTATGCATGCGCATGGTTGTGTTCTAGGCCATGTGAGGGGAGACATTCGTAGGATTTAGCAGAAGACAGCCACCTACAGCTTTGCTTCAAGCGATGGGAATCACTTTTTCTCCTGCCAAGATGTCACACAATGTGCTCTCAGGAAAACAATGTTTGTATGGGTGTGTCTGAGTGTAATGTTGAGAGATCCTTTGTGACTTAGCTAACTTTTTGTCATCCCACCTGCAAAAGTTACTAACTGCATACCACATTTCATGACAATCCATCCAAGATATTTCACAGAAAAAATAAAATATCAGCCAAGTAGTGGTGTTGGAGGAAAGTTAGGGGTTCACCAAAGTCGGTGTGAGTCATCCTCTGAAGACGATGCATGTACACAACTACATGGCGATGCATGCAATAGTTGTTGAGATATTTTAAGTATTGCACATGCTGCTGGCATGGCTAAAAATGAAATCAATCACGTGACACTTTTAGTTAAAATAACCACTGGAACGACTTGCCGCCTTTTGTCCCTTTTTTTTTTACCAGCATCGAATGCAAACAAAATCCTCTTTAATGTCGGAATTTGATGGCCAGATGCACAGCATTCATAACAACATAATTACAGTATGTCAAGTACACATTGACCGTTTGTGAGCCTACTGTACAAATACAACAAAGGCCCCGGTTTATATAACCAAGCCAGATAGCACTTGTTTTCATGAATCATTTATCAGAGCTCACTGCTGCTTGTATATTCAGCCAGAGAAAGCAGTTGTAACTGTAGCTGTGTACTCCACTTGTTTTATGTAGAGGACATCACTTTGCCACTGGCAGCAGTGTCTCCACAATGGCAGAAGTGTTTTTTTTTTATTCTGTTGTATTTAATCACAGATCATAAAACAATGGTGTGTGTGTGTGTAAACTTTGTATGTGTTCTGTTTAATGCTGAGGAGGTAGTGTACAATTGTTTCTTTAAGAGCGTCTTAGCTGAAAATGGCTTCCTGATGTTTTTGAAACGGGGTTAATAAAAGGGTGGATTAAAACTAGGCCGAAAGATAAATTGTTGCCTTAGCACAGGTATATTGGTGTCGCTGTAACAATTTCTTTATAGAAATGCCAAAGGTATGTTTTTGGTCATTTAAAAACATTACAGAATTTGTCCACCAGAGACAAGTTTATTTATTTATTTTATAGCATAAAATGCCCTGCTGAGTACATATAAAACTGCATATCAATACTGTATATTGTATTATTTGTTTTTTTAGTCTCTTAAATATTAATATGGTATCTGCCTCAAAAATATAGCATTGGTTGAGCCAGTAAGGTTGCACCTTACATGTTGCAAATAGTCATTCAATATTGTTACATAAGCAAGTTCTAAAATATTTTACAGGAGAAAGCAGGATTAAAAATGAATTTGTCAGAGTTGGTACTGGCAAATTAACATTAATGACATTTTGACAAATTATTGAATGTTATATTTTGGTTATACGCTCATAATTTAATCTAACAGCAACAGCATCGGCACATATGTTGGAAGGAATTTCCTGCATTTTCCCCGTCTCTTGATAAGTGGCTTTGGTAATGGAATGGGTAAATCCATTTTTCCCCAGGAAGAGGAAATGGTAATGTTTCCATCTGAAGTTTAAATGATCACCTTCTGCTTCTAATCAGTCCCTATGCACTCTCCTCCTGAAGAATGTACCATCAAATTGAACAGCTAGAGAAAGAAAATGACTACAAATGAGAAATGATTTTGTGTAGGGTGCTCTTTCTGGGATCCTTTCCCTTTTTCAGGTGTCCGGATTATCCTGCCGATGATATGTAATTCAGGAAGTGTTATGACTCACTGTCAGCCCTAAGGGTTACGCTATTATGGTTCCCAAGTGAAAAACTACTCTCACTGTGTTATTCTGCCCCCGAACAATATGCATGAAACCCACGGTAAGCCATTTCATTAATTCTGAATTGTTTTAGGAATAGAGCAGTATTGCTCTGAGAGCCTCACACAAGCAAATAGGGTATGTTGTTATTGAATTCTCTGCATATAAAGCATTACCACAGGTGAAAAAGATTTATGAAATCAAACTGCTGCAAGTTCAATAAAACAAAGATGATAAATTCAATCCTAATTCTGATATATAATTTTCTTCTTTTTGCAACTTCCCGTCTAGTCCAATGTCTGCTCAATTACCATATAGCAATGCATTTACCCAAAAACAAATCATTCCTATAATCTCTCAACGATACTTACCTTAACTCTGCCCACTGTGTCTGAAATTCCACTCACGCTTCTCCGTCTGAAAGATTAGAGACCCAAATTTATCCCGATTGCAATATTGAACCTATCGATCATGCCTCGAAGTACAACAGCCAATAACAAAAGAGAGAAAGTATTCCAGAAATCCTTCCCTTTAACTTTATTTGCAGGGAAAACTATTCTGGTCCATTTGTCAGGTTCAAGCTGAAAGACAAGAGAATGCACTAGGGAGATCTATAAAAGGACTTAAAAGTATCCTTTGAGGTTTTTATAAACCATAAAGCATGTAGCTGAATCTTATGTCTGCAGTGAGTGGCAGATTTTTGCAGCATCAATCAAAAATAATGAATCCGTATTAAATCCAGACGTCCCTTTTGCTGACATCCATTTTCGTAAAAAAAAACACATTTCTTGGCCACAGAATCAGAGGAAACAAGATTGGGGGGCGGGGAAGAGAAAGTATGGAGAAATAGTATACGCTAGAAATAAATAATGAGAGACGTGGGGGTAAATATGAGCAGTGCTGGTCAGTTGATCATTGTCAGATGTTAACAGTGTATAAGTATATATATATATGACATCTATCATCAATCTGTGGCACAAGTCAGATTAGAATTCAATTTAAGGTCAGAATCAGATGATTCATCAACTTTTATTAAATCGTTGATCTTCTACCTTTTGTTAGTACTTTTTTATCTTCACAATTAATCTGTAATGGCCCTGGGCCTTACCTTCATTTTGCTATTACACTACTTACCTTTTTAGGTGCTGGTTTATGGCACCCTTATTTTTATAATTTGCACATTTACAAATCTTAAATGGATCTTTTACAGGCAAAGTGGGGCTCTGAATGCTCTGGAGAATGATCGATTCAAAAGTCTTATGAGCCAGTCTTATTTAAAAACTACTACCTGGTGGTCATAGAACTAGAGTTACTACATATAACCACTAATCTTAGTCCATCACCAACTGATCTCTATAAACTGATATATGCATATGAATGCAGAATATGTAGGCAGGTAAATATTGTTATATATTGATCTTTGAATAATAGTTGAAGAGGAAACCGCTTTTGAAATCTATATAGAGAGGGAAGACTGTGAGGCTGTTGTCATCTTAACAAAAAGCTGTTGATGTTGCTATTGTATTGTATTGTGTCTTGTGTTGGGATGCTTAACAGTGAGCTCATGTAAATGGACTACACATGAAGGTCTTTGCCGCTGTCAATTATGTGATTTCATTGCCTTAACTATTACCAAAAATGGGCTAAAGTAGCAAACGCCAAAGTCCCCACCTCTCTGTATATGTGCTCCATAAAATAGTGCTGCCATAGTGGCATTTGGCAATGATAAATCGGCTTCTTTCTATAAATGTATATCTCGTCCCTCCATGTTTTGTATCCATAAGTACCAAAAATCTAGCAAAGCTGCTTTTCTGTAAAATATTAGTGTGGCTCCATACGAAATATTGACAAATGTAATTTGACTGACAAAGTGCACAAAACGCGGTCGCATCCTTAGTTCCCATTGATGTCCTTTGTCCTTCTGATAGGCAATAACTGCCTAAACTTACAACCCACCATAAACATCCAGTGTACATGGCATAAAAACTAAATCTATTATTGCTAATTATCCATAGAAAATAGTGGAATTTAAAGCTAAAGCAATCCCGGCATTCGGGTCTTTTCCAGTGAGGGTACAGAGTGGGGACTGGTGGTAATGGAGTTCTGTGATGTACAATGAAGAGAGAAATTGAAAATACCCTTTTGGCATCACCAATGCATTCCTCAGTATTTTACAGTCTATCTACTTTGCCGTCCGCTTGATAATTTGCAACATAACAACTTGAAAAGAATTGAGCAGCCCTCCGGTCTGCTGTCCACTAACAATTTAGGTATCTCACAAGAACCAGGTGCTGGTTTAATCAAATGACCAATTCAAGCGATTGTACTGTATATTGAGATTATTGTCTCCAACTCACCTAAACACATTTTAGGAAATATGTGCATTGATTTATGTTAGGTCAACATTCCTACAATCCACTGCTAATAATTTACAGCATGTAGCAGTCAGTTAGTGGCCCACTTTTCTGGTGAACTCATTGTGGTGGCTTGTATCGTATTGGCGGTCACACTCTTTTGATCACAACTGGTCAAAAGAACAGAGGCTGGTGTTATTCTTGTTCTTGGCCTGTGGGATAAAAAGGTTTCCTGCTTCCTATAGAAGCTGGAAAAGCTGGGGACAAAGTGAGCAGCTAAGCTGTTTCTGCTGACATAGTGTTATCCAAGGACAAAAATGTCTGTTATGGGGGCTTTAACATAGATGGGCCATTCCATAATACCCCCATAAAGGTTTCATTAGTCAGGGAAGAGATGAACACTCACTGCACTCTGTAGGCTACTTTTTAGGAAATAGGTGCCTGGAAATAGCAATAATCTCTTGAAATTGGTGCATTGAAGCATTGGTGTGGGCTCCTTTTGATCTTTACCTGTCCCAGTGCCCATTTGACACTATCCTTTCACTTCAGTTTGTTTCCAAAATAAAACTTGGTGCCAACATTCTCTCCGAGTAAAGCAAACCGTTTTAAATAAATAATATATAACTAAATATATACTGTACCTTTTTCATGATTTGAAACCTGCATCAGGCAGAAGTCTCCTTCTCTTGTTATTGGTGCATTGCTGCTTTTTACAGCACAGTGCACGCTATTGACTGTCTGTGTGGGATTGCATGAACCAAAGGAATGTTATTAGTGTCACAATTACCTTTAGGCTGCACCAGCCATTTGAAATGCAGACCTAGTTACTGTAACCTCCAGTCAAAGTAATAATGGGTAAATGATATTAAAAACATGAAGTAAATTAACCTTAAAAAATTATTGATAAATATTTAAATATATGCTCATTCCTAGGGCTGTACAGGGCAATACGATGTGTAACAGGTTAAGATTCAATATAATGAACAAGGTGATTTATTGCGATTTTCAAATCTTATTTTAGGAAAACTGCAATATTTTAAAGAACTAACTGCCATATGCATAGAATCTTAGTTAATAATAAAATAATTTCCTTTTTTTTTTTACAATGACAACAGTGGGATCTACATTGATCACAGTCCCTGTAACTTCCAACATCATAGCACTACTTTGTGCATTCTAATGAATTGTTTTAGTGTAAATATCCTTTTTAAATGTTCAACTCAACTGTGCTGTATTGACCTATCATGATATATGAACCTGACATCGATTATTTATCAACTTATCGTACGATATATGGACATGACAATAATATGTATCACTATTATTTCCGGGCCAATATATCGTCCAAAAGAAGCATTATTGTGGCAATAATCTGGCACGGCATCTTGAGATACCTGGGAGAAAGTATATCCAATAATCTTCTCTGGCTCTGTTTTACCAGCACCTCAATTTTTTAATATAATTAACAATTTCTGACTGTGTCAAAAATGTTTTAACCTTCCATGAGTCAATTATTTCATATACATTATTAAAAGTGAGTAGTTGAGCTTTTAATAGGGGGAGTAAATTTTCTGCGAGAGGTTGAGACGAGCTCAGAAGGTCCAGCTGGGAAGGTTCAGAGGGTCTTGGTTTAGTATTGCATAAAAGAGTCATTATAGCTACTGTTGTAAACAGTATAGTGTTGCACTTGGAAATTATTATTTTTACTTTAAATTTGACATATGACGTTTATTTTCATCTTCTCACCTTCTGTCAACCTCTTCTCACCTGTCAAAGCCCACACTCCCTGTCATCGCCCTAACTTAACCACCCCCGCCCGACCCCAACAGATGCTCATTTCGATCTCTCGCTTTGCGCGACACTTCAGAACTACTTCTCTCAAACCAGCATTTTTTTTAACAAGGCTCATTCTTATCCTGCATCTCAACAGTGACAGCTCCACCCAATGCGCCAACAGCATGTGGATAAATCCTCCTCTACAGCACCCTATCATTTGCTTCTGGCTTCACAGAATCTTGCTCTCTGTAAATCAGACAATTGTCATCAGAGATGGATCTCCGCTTTTACCATCATCACTCCATTTGCTGCTGAGGAGTCATTCATATGTGAGAATTCACACTGCATTAATCAAACCTTTTAGCTCGGCCTGGGTTCGCTTGATTTGATAATGTAGACATGACCACTATATGCAGTGAGGCTTTCTGATGGTAATTCCATTTTCGTGTGAAGAGGTGACTGCAGATGTTCTCACAATCAAGTCTAATCACTGCGGTTTTATAAGCATAAAGAGGGATGTCAGATTATAGACTGTATGATTGGACTGAGGTGCAGATGGTGGGAAGTGACTGAGAGTATAAAACTATTCCAAAGCATATATTAAGTAGTATTTACAATATATAGTGCATTTTGCTTGCATCTGTATGCAAAAACATTTTTCCTCGTTTATGAAAGTGACTGAGTTCACCCAGATGTCTGAGTCATCCTAATTTCAAGTTACCGACTTCTAAATAAAGTTAACGTCAACGAGCCGTAATCACAACTGGGGAATTCAATTTTTTTCTGAGAGCTTCGATACATCCTACTTGACACTTAATAATAGCCACGTGCCTGAAGATCAAACAAATATGGCCGTCTCACATCAGCCAAAGACCGTTGAAGAGGCTAAACCAACACTTTAAACCACTGGGCTTCCGCTTTGTTGCACTAATTGACGCACTTGTTGTCATGTCTGCTGAATTACGTTTCCAATACAAACGTTTGTATTTGAACATTCAGTCCATTTATTTCTTATTCCCATCAGGAAACATAACATGACATTTAGACACACAATAAGTTAGCCTGGTGGAGCAAACGCTACCTCAGCCAACTTGTGTATGTGTGTGGTCAAAAACTGTTTACCTTCCGGCGGAACACCACTGTCAACAAACATTGGTTCCAATTTATAGCAGGAACGCTAATTGGCTCCTACAACCGTTTTTGGATGAAATTAATTCCAAATATAATGGTGTCATATTGTCAATCCACAGTAATCCTGACACCACCAACTCTAACCATTCAAACATCTTGATGTGTCGATTGCTCACAAATCGTTAACGTGAGAATCTTTCCCATCAATCATACAATGAAGTTAACATAGCTTGAGGAATGTTTCCTTTGCCCTTGCTATTTTTTTACTGCCGATAATAATGTACATTTTAGCTGGCAGGCTTCTCATTCATGGCACCTTTTCAACAGTTAAAATGACGTTGGCAGCGGCAGATTATATCGGATGTATTATATATTAACGGTAATCCTTTGAGTAACTTGACCAAAAGCCAATATGAGACCTGGCTGTTTAATGAATGTTCTCCCCCCAGGACGGTGTCTGTTCTCGGCCACAGATGATTAGAAACATTATTCTGAAACATCAGTTCTTCACTGTCGGTCTATTTGAACTGCAAATCCATTCACACACTGATACGTCTTCTCTAGTAAAACAATCTCACTGATCATGTGTCAATTTCAGTATTCAGAATATACCGTTACACTTTCATTCATATCATAACAGTAGTTTAACCTTATCAACTTCGTAATTTTGAATCAGGACCTCCAGTATTCGAAGCATGTTGATCCAAAAATTATTGTTCAGTAAATCAAAACTTAGGCTTTGTTATTTATTTGTAAACTTTATCCTACACCCCTACTTTTTTTTTTTAACACATTTTGAATTTATTTGTTTGTTGTTCCTTCCTCCTCGCATTAATGAAGAACATTTCCGTCAGATTAGATAAACTCATAAGTGCACGTGGTACCAGAGCACCCTAGGCCAAAGGTCAATGATCGATTTCGTAATCGTATCATCTGATCTGAGGCCGCATGTTTTGGACACTCGGGTGAAGAGAGGGGCGGAGCTGTCGACTGATCACCATCTGGTGGTGAGTTGGATCAAGGGGTGGGGGAAGACTCTGGACAGACCTGGTAAACCCAAACGGGTAGTGCGGGTGAATTGGGAACGTCTGGAGGAAGCCCCTGTCCTGGGGATCTTTAACTCACACCTCCGGCGGAGCTTTTCAGCTATCCCTGTAGAGGTTGGGGGCATTGAACCTGAGTGAGCGATGTTCAAAACCTCTATTGCTGAAGCTGCGGTGATGAGCTGTGGTCTCAAGGTCTTAGGTGCCTCAAGGGGCGGTAACCCTCGAACACCGTGGTGGACCCCGGTGGTCAGGGAAGCCGTCCGACTGAAGAAGGAGTCTTTCCGGGTTATGTTATCCGGGAGGACTCCAGAAACAGTTGCAGGGTATCGAAGGACTAGAACGGCGGCAGCTTCTGCCGTGTCAGAGGCAAAGCAGCGGGTGTGGGAGAAGTTCGGAGAAGCTATGGAGAAGGACTTTCGGTCGGCACCAAGGTGCTTCTGGAAAACCATCCGGCACCTCAGGACGGGGGAAGCGAGGAACCATCCAAGCTGTGTACAGCAAGGGTGGGACCCTGCTGACTTCAACTGAGAAGGTTATCGGCCGCTGGAAGGAGCACTTTGAGGAACTCCTGAATCCGACTAACACGCCCTCTATGGTTGAGGCAGAGCTGGAAGCTGATGGGGGATCATCGTCAATTTCCCTGATGGAAGTCACTGAGGTAGTCAAACAACTCCACAGTGGCAAAGCCGCAGGGGTTGATGAGATCCGTCCAGAAATGCTGAAGGCTTTGGGTGTTGAGGGGCTGTCTTGGTTGACACTCCTCGTCAACATTGCGTGGAAGTCTGGCACAGTGCCTAGGGGTTGGCAGACCGGGGTGGTGGTTCCCCTATTTAAAAAGGGGGACCAGAGAGTGTGTGCCAACTACAGGGGTATCACACTTCTCAGCCTCCCTGGTAAAGTCTACTCCAAGGTACTGGAAAGGAGGGTTCGGCCGGTAGTCGAACCTCTGATTGAAGAGGAACAATGCGGATTCCGTCCTGGTCGTGGAACAACAGACCAACTCTTTACTCTTGCAAGGATCCTGGAGGGGGCCTGGGAGTACGCCCATCCGGTCTACATGTGTTTTGTGGATCTGGAGAAGGCGTATGACCGGGTCCCCCGGGTGATACTGTGGGAGGTGCTGCGGGAGTATGGGGTGAGGGGGTCACTTTTGAGGGCCATCCAATCCCTGTACGCCCAAAGCGAGAGTTGTGTCCGGATACTCGGTAGTAAGTCGGACTCGTTTCCCGTGAATGTTGGCCTCCGACAGGGCTGCGCTTTATCACCAATCCTGTTCGTGATTTTCATGGATAGGATATCGAGGCGTAGTCGTGGAGGAGAGGGGTTGCAGTTCGGTGACCTGAGGATCTCATCGCTGCTCTTTGCAGATGATGTGGTCCTTATGGCCTCATCGGTCTGTGACCTTCAACAGTCACTGGATCGGTTCGCAGCCGAGTGTGCAGCGGTTGGGATGAGGATCAGCACCTCCAAATCTGAGGCCATGGCTCTCAGCAGGAAACCGGTGGATTGCCTACTCCGGGTAGGGAATGAGCCATTACCCCAAGTGAAGGAGTTCAAGTACCTCGGGGTCTTGTTCGCGAGTGAGGGGACAATGGAGCGAGAGATTGGCCGGAGAATCGGAGCAGCTGGGGGCGGTATTACAGTCACTTTATCGCACCGTTGTGACGAAAAGAGAGCTGAGCAGAAGGCAAAGCTCTCAATATACCAGTCGATCTTCGTTCCTACCCTCACCTATGGTCATGAAGGCTGGGTCATGACCGAAAGAACGAGATCACGGGTACAAGCGGCCGAAATGGGTTTTCTCAGACGGGTGGCTGGCGTCTCCCTTAGAGATAGGGTGAGAAGCTCAGCCATCCGTGAGAGACTCGGAGTAGAGCCGCTGCTCCTTTACGTTGAAAGGAGCCAGTTGAGGTGGTTCGGGCATCTAGTAAGGATGCCACCTGGGCGCCTCCCTAGGGAGGTGTTCCAGGCACGTCCAGCTGGGAGGAGACCCCGGGGAAGACCCAGGACTCGGTGGAGAGATTATATCTCCTCACTGGCCTGGGAACGCCTCAGGATCCCCCAGTCGGAGCTGGAGGATGTGGCCCGGAGAAGGGAAGATTGGGGTTCCTTACTGGAGCTGCTGCCCCCGCGACCCGATCCCGGATAAGCGGTAGGCGATGGATGGATGGATGGATAGATAAACTGTTGATGCAAATAATTAAATTAAAGGCAATATTGAGTCACTTTAATTGTCAGTAAAATGATGTGGCCATATTAAAGAAAAGCTATTTTCAAGTTCTTCCTACATATCTTGCAGTTCAGTGAAGTCGCCGGACTCTCTACTGTCATTGAGTTCAGAGGCGAATAATGTTAGGAAAAGTCCTTTTATTTCCCAAACCGCACACATAACCCACAGCTCGCACACAAACATCCAGACAAACATCCAGAAATATTCACCCTCTGCAGCCTCCCAGCCTCATCTCTGAAGATGAAATATATTGAGTTGGTGGTACAGACAGTCCCACTTGATAAGCGCCTCAGTCATGCAGAAAAACATCTTCCACATTCTCATAATGTAGACAAAATGCCATTTACATGATCCATCGCCTCAAGATAATGTCTCCCTTTGTGGGTTTGGAGGTGTCTGTGTATGTTGGAGACACTCCGACAGGAAAGGACTCCTCTCTTGTCTTTATACCCTTTCTTCCACTATTATGGGTGTAAAGTTTCTATGGGTGGGGGAGAAAAAAAACAATCTTAAAATGCACATTACTGAAAATATCACACCCAAGGCAATGCAAAAAATTGCAAAAACAAACAAACATCTTTAGCATCACTAGAACCCATTTTTGATACATGTGTCTTTTCTGATCAAGATTTACTGTGGATTGTGCGCTACCTATTTGACACCGTTTCACAAGAAATATTAAAATTGTTTTGTTATTAGTCAGTGGCAATGATTTCTTATTAGGGGCCGTAATGATTATCAACCAGTCGATAAAGACTGCACAACAGCTCCAAATGCAGCAAGATATTTATTTGTTCTTTCCTCTTTCAGTGGTAATGTACCTCAGCAATTTCCGATGTATTACTTTTTCATTACAGCACTCTGTACACTTCATGAACAATTTGTCTCTGGCCCTGACATTGGTTTTTACAAACAGCAGAACAAGCCTGACTACCGTGACACCTGATAAATTACTGATTTAAGATGAATTTGAATGCCGAGTTCTCGTAGGCATCATAATGCTCGGCAGCTTTCACAAAGCCGGCCAAAAGCAATGTCCTTCGCTGTTGTATGGTCGGTATTCTGCCATGACTAAGAGGGTGATGGAAACTTTCACACATGTCAGTGAGCTAAATTTAGTACTAGGAAAAAACCCAGGTCTTTTGGGGTTGACCTCCCGCTCTCAAAACAGGCAGGTGCGAGAACTCCTCTCAGGCAGATCACACATCTGCCTGCTCTGCGCCGCGGTGAGAAAATGGCTGACAGTGGAGGATGACTACTGAAAATGCAGCTGCGATGTGAGAGGCAGGACTGAAAATGTGAATTTCAAAGAATGTGGTTTGGCTTGACAAGCAAGTTGTATGATGTCTCTGTAATTAGAGCGGGTACTGTGTGAATTTTAGTTTTTAAAGGTGTGCATTGTTTTCATAAAATTTCCCACCAGATCTGTCTTTCTGTCTATAACTGATTATGTAACAACAACTGATAAAGCACATTGGGAAGAAAAGATATGACGATTATCAGATAGTGACTATCTTTACAGCTGCTCATTCACGTGATAAAGCTAATGCATAATGCAAACCTCTCATCTACCCCCGATCCTCAATGGCCCTTTCCATCCATTATAAGCTCGGCCCAATATGTATTTCTCAACTAAAGGCTTCGAAAGGTGATCGAAGGCTTGATGGCAGCTGAGGCGCCTTGAAATAAATGCAACTTTGACCCAGATCTCCAACCATCCCCCTAAATTAGAAATCCATTCTTCATTTCTCGGGCAAGAACCGCTGTTGCTGCAAGGCCGACGGCTGATGTGGAGAAAGCCGTGATAGGCACTCAGTCAGTGTTCGGGGCAGCTTGTGCTCTTTATGCCGTTGTGTTAACTGGTGGAAAACTCGGGATGATGGAGGGAGGGATGAGTTGACCTTTAGATAATCATCTCAGGTCTGGGTTAAGGACGCAGTTTTTTTTTTTGGGAGAAGAAGAATTAAGTTTGACTTTCTTGTCTATAGGGATTAGAGTTCAGACCAAAGTGGCCAGAGGTAAAGGTCCACAAGTTTAGTCTACTGTGTGACTGAAAGAGAGAATCTGTCTTTGTGTGCTGGATTTAGTACTGTAGTAAAAGATTGATGGAGGTTGATGTGTCACTTTAATATTGGAATTGATGCTTTCTCAGGGGACCTTCTACTGTCTTGAAGGCTCTGCAGTCAAATAATGAAATATCACTATTTTAGCACATTAGATTACTCATATTAGATGTATGGCCTATCTAATCGAAATATACTTGATGAAGTTGAATAGAACTGTCTTTTTTTTTCTTTCTTGGAGTGCACAGAGTACACACTATTTACATGTTACAACCCATATTGTCAATGCAGTATATCATTAGACCAGCACAACAGTACACAATATTAAAAATACCACATAAAAAGAAAATCACAACATCATCCAACAAACAAATCAAAAGATACACTATTCTTACAGATGATCAATACAAGGTCACTATGTATAACTTGTTAATACCTTCTTCTCCACTTGGTGCCCCCTCTTTATGTCACTTTATTGGCGTTACAGTAGTACACTATACATAGGTTTGAAGAGGGTGGGTTTAAATTTAGAAAGTGAGGTCACAAATATCCATCCACCTATCAGAATCTAGAAACATTTATTTGATTCAGAATCTGGTGACATTGTGTGTGGTTCGTTGGTTGGTTATGATGCATCTGATCAAACCACATCCATTCAGTCCCAATGAAGATGATATGTTGAGTGTTAAACTCTTAATAAATAATACTATGGATGTTATTTGATTAGTGCTTATTTATTTCTTTATATTTAATGCTAAGGTAAAATCCCCCCTATGGCATGCAATATAATGAAGTTTATCCAAACTATAGTAGAGTTGTTGGTTGGTTTGCTGGAAATGCTTTTATCAAACGGCGTACTCGTGTCTACCTGTACAGTACGAGATGGGTTCCAGTCAAACTGTGCCACAGTCTGTCGGCAATCAGGTGCAACCCTTCCTTTCAAAGGAAAAATATCAATGTGTAGGAGTCCCCACATCATTACTTGGTGCACTCCTGCATTGTTAACCATTGGTAGCTGAAAGTTAATGATGGAAAAATGCAATCTCTGATGTATGGGCAAAGGATAACATTCAAGCCCAGCAATAAACAATACTGATCACTGTTCACCATTTTCTCTGCGCTCATCAAAATGGGCACTAACCTTGTCTCCTGGCAACAGTGATAAACAGCTGCACTTAGACTATTATGCAAACGTACCACAAATTAGAACAGCGGTAAACAGGTGCAAAGAAGGGGGACAAACAAGCTCAGGTTCAGACCTAAAATGACAAATAACCTTCGACTCCTTTGACTCTTTTTAATGAACGGCTCCATACACCCCTGAACAGTTATACAATTATTTTCTAGCCATTGAATGCCAAGCAAAACAAATTGTATGAAATAGTGTAAGTGGTGAATATGCATCTAGAATGTTATTTTTCTTTTATAACTTATGACTATATTCAGTATTCTGGTTGATCTGCCCAGGAACTGAATCACTGACCTTCTGACTGCCATGATGACATTTACCTGCTTATCCAAACATAATATTCTTATTAAGTGAGGGTCAGAGGTTTTCTCTCAGACTGTAGGCAAATGGTGAACCATGTGTCATATGTCAGCTCATATGCCTTTTTCGCTTCACTGGCTTGACCGGTATTGAATTAACCATCACTTAATTAGACAAGTTGACTAAAATGCATTTGGTTTGCGTTTGCAACAGCAACCTGGGAGGCAAGTTTCAGGGGGAGGGTCACACGCATATACATGTTAAAGTTTCACGTATTAAAGATGTCTATTGAGCAGCTATTGAGAGCAAAAGAAAAAAAAAATTGTTGGGTGGTTTGAAAAATGGAGCCACCAGTGGTACTGTACATCCACATTAAACTGAGAAGTTAGCTTAATCCTTGCTCGTCATAATTCTGTTTTGGAGGATAATTGTATTACACTGTGTGTCACAATACCAGAAATTCAGTGGTCGATACCAATATCAGAGAAATCTCACTATTTTTGATACCCAATGCAAATACCATGGTAAAAAAACAAAATGATAAATCCCAAGTAGTTCAACATAAACTCTTTAGTTTGCACACTGTTTTTTTCCCGTAAATTTAACAGGTCACGTTTTCCTCTCTGATATTGATTCTATATTGCTGTGAAAACATGTTCTTCAAACAACTGAAGTTTTTCCCCAAAAATTACATTTTACAAATATTACAAAATTACATTTGAACACATCATGATAATATATGATATTGTAATTTACCTTCGCCCAATACATTTAATGAATTGAGCTTGAAGCATCATAATGTAACTTAATTGAATTGAGTCTGTAAATGTTTTGATTAATATTATGATTGTGATTGTGTTGTGATTGTGACTGTTTTTGATTTGTCTGTAACTGTGCTGCTGCCTATCTTGGCTAGGACTCTCTTGAAAAATAGATTTTTAATCTCAATGAGACATATCCTGGTAAAATAAAGGTTATAAATAAATGCATAAATAAAAATAACATTAGCTGTTAGCTCCACTATTTTAGCCAAGCAGTACTGTGCTGACCACCGGCTGCTAACGTTAACTAGCTCTCCTTCTGCAAATCTACTTGGGCTCGTTTGCACCACTTCTTGCTTATTTTCAAGAAGAAAACATTTTTGGCAGACACACTGCTGCTGCCTTAACTAATCACATTGCACATGGCACTTTATGTCTTCTTACAACAAATTGAACTTCTGCAGGCTTATAGTTTATGTTGGGACAATCTACGAACATGTTTTATATTTATATATATATATATATATATATATATATATTGTAGATTTATTTTAAATAATGTCTTGATGTTGATGTTTTTTTCCCTACAACATTGCATAAAAGTATTAAGGAATAACCGTTTAGGAGAATAGAGTGTGTCAGGCCTCTCTTGGACTGGAGCAGACAGTGTCAGCGGAAATACTTCTAAAAAGCATTGACACCTGATTCACTTAGATGTCCTCACTAAAGTATACTGACTGCAACAAAATAACTCAAACTGCCCCATTTACTTGAGTGTTTACAGAACAATAGAAGCGTTCCTTTTTTAGACCTGAAGCTTTACATAAAAACAAAAAAAAGATCAAAGGTTCAGGTAAAAAAAAAAAAAAGGACCTCCATTTGCCTTCCACCTCCATTCCTCTTTAAACGTGGTGTATTTTGGTTCATTTCGGTCAAACAGTAATTACTGTTATCTTATTTCTAACATGGGAGAAATGAGAAGTAATCACACTCCGTACCAACCCCATTTCAATAAGAATCTATTATTTTTACAATATAATCTCTCTCTCTGTCCTAGAGTTTCCACTAGAGGAAGAGGTCAGGGGAACTGGACTACTGTCGAACACCCAACGGGATGCATTTGATACTGTCAAGAACAATTTGGCGCTGGTACAGGGTGTGCCAGGAACATGTCAGCCTGATTTAGGCTTCCTCTCTTGGGGTACCGGCATCAGGGAGAGTACCTCTCAACTGACCGTGACTGGAGCTGGCTGGCGAATGCACAGGGATTACCGTCACACCGCAATTGGACACACCCACACACGCACACATGTATAAGGTCACACACACACAAAGCCGCGATGAACATGTATCTACATATAAACACACTCATTCCCAGCATGAGAAGAGCAAACATAATCTGATAAGTATGCACACATACATATTCCATGACCACACACGCTGTCTCATGCGATCACGGCGCAGGCCTACAGGGCCTTGGTGTGACCGGAGGAGAAAAGTGCGTGCGCGGAGAGGACTCCTAACATTTCTCAACATTACAGTGAATGCTCCGTTCTGTAGAGAAGCCGGCGGTTCATGAAATAATTCAGCACATCACAGTAAGAGGTAGCCAAGCGAAGGCTCATCTCAGGCAGAGAAGGGAGAGACACCACTGTAGACTCATTCAATTAAATTGTATTACGTTTGTATGAATATATGTGATTTAATGTGGATTATGGCTCAGTGCTTTGTATTGAAAGGATTTGAATTCTCGATATTTTTCTTTTGCATGTACATCTTACATACACACACACACACACATACACATTAGCTCTCACTTATGTAGTTACCCCAATAGTTCTTGAGTTCACACGGAACATATTAACTGTATGTCAATTATAGTGGTTCTCTTTTGGTATACTTAGGTTTACACCCAGCCTACTGTGTGCAACCTAAACCTCAGCAAATTGTTCTATTCACACCTTAGAAGTTACACCTGTAGGTTGTATTTACTGTAGGCAAATAATGCAAAAAGTCTCTGCTTTCACAACAGTGATGAATTACACACCAACACTTCCATTATTACTTCCTAATCAACCCCTTTGGGTTCATATGTACATGTGTGTGTGATTGTGTGAGAGCGTGGAAGACAGTGAATCTACCTTTGAGGTGGGAATCGCGGCAGGCCTTATTTCATGAATTTCATTAGTGAGGTGAAAATAATTTCCTTTGCAGCTAGTATTGTAAGTCAGCTATTGTTAATAGCTGAATTAACAACAATAGCAAATTTAATATGTCGAAAATGATTACAGGGGTGGTGCAGCCGTGGTGCACTTCTGGCCCATCTCTCCCCTCTCCTCCGATTGTCTCTCTTTTCTTTCCGCTGTTTTGTTTTTCTCTCTCCAAGAAAGCTTGTTTATCACTTCCTCTATCGTTTCTCTCCCTTTCCCCCCTCCCTATCACATATGAACACGGGCCACTTTCATCTTCCGCTGGCTTTGTAAAACCGTGATTATAGCGAAATAGTTCAATAATATTAATATTCTTGGTTTGAAGTACAGGACTGGAGTGTAAATTTATGCATATGGGATCGCTGTTTGATGTAGCCATTTGGGTTTTTGATTATTGTTGATCACAGACGGGGATGCTGAATCACTTGACATATTGTTCCAACTTCCACATAAATGAATCATTGGAACGAAGAGAAATGCATCATTTTATCTTTAAGGTGCAACAGTATGAACAGTGACTCATTCAGACGGCATTAGAAGAAGTAACCATTTTAAGTAGGGATGCACATGTATATCTTTTTTCAGCCGATACCGATAACCAATAATGTATTTCAAAAATAAGTTCATAACCTGTAATATTCCATAGCTCTATCTGACAATAGTATTTACATAACAGTTCTGACTCTTCAAATGTTTATTTATTTTTTCAAGTAAAGTACATCTATAAACTTCACAACTATATATTGGCCCTTTTTATAGAGCATGTTGTCTGACAACTCAAATTAAATGCTTTGACATATACTGTCAAATACTCAACAATCCAGGCTTTTTATCCGTTCTATTTATTGGCTATAATTCCTTTATCTGAAAATAAAATATTCTACATTTCCCTTTATTGGCCTGATATATGCTGTGCATCCCTAATTTAAAGGAAACAGTGTAATTGAAGAACTTAAAAAAGAACATAATACCGTCTTTGAAAAAACCAAGCAAAGGAAGAAATATTCTTTTAAAGAATTTATAGAATCCCTTAAAGCACCCTTCAGAGCCTGTGTCCATTGAAATTGTACCAATTTTCTCAAACTTCTCTCCAAACTCTGAAGTTCAGCTGAGGTAGCAGTCACGCTTTATCTTCCCCTCACAGGGGGTGAATGCTCACCGTGTGTACTGTATCCACAGAAAGGGGCAGTGGAGAACAGCACATCAGACTTGTGACAGGATATGTGTGAAGGCCTGTACGGGCAAGTTCAACTCCAGACACACACAAAAAGTACCTGTACACACAGTGTACTGTACATACAGTGTACTGTACAGACACTCTGCACCTCTACAAACTAGGGATGCAGCGATCCAACTTTTTCTCTCATGTTACAGATTCTGACTGCTAAACTACGGGTGTCTGTCAATGCTGCTGTGTATATACCAGTGCTGTGTTTGTCGCAAATATGAAAGAAAAACAACATAACAATAATACATCCAAATAACACTGACACCCCCACCTGAAATTCAAGGTGTTTCTTTTTTTTTTTTTTTTTTTATATTCACAACTCACTTTTCATATTGGTTTTCAGGTGCTCTTTTATTAAATAAACTACACACTTATGTTATTGTATATTTATGGTTCCAAGATTGTGTATCCTTTTGACTAGCACCACCATGAGGTTCACATTTGTAGTTTTGAGTAAAACGCTTCAACAACTATTGACTAATTGCTATACAATTTGTTACACACATTGATGTTCTACTCAGGGTGAATGGTAATAACTTTTTTGAACGCTAAACCTTTCATTTGCAGTAGTGCTGTCATCAGGTCAAACATTGAATTTGTCCAATAGCCATGGCTTATGACCAAATATCTGGGAAACTAATGACATTCCCATCAGCCTCAGCTGTGTTAACACGCTAACATAGTGAACAGGATAAAGATTACGATCGCTAAACATCAGCATGTTAGCATGCTGACATTAGCGTTTAGCTTTAATCTGCGTAAGTAGAGCGTTGTGACCATATCCTGACCTGAGAGCAGAAACAGGATGTTCAACTTGTCTAATAAAACTAAGACCAACAATTTGGATTACCTTACAAACTGAGCTGGGCTGAGCTTTTGTTATAAACAATGAGAAAATCAATGAAGCAAAATGTGAATAGGTCACATCTGGCTAATACCCAATTATCTTTCATACGGTTGTAACAATCTGCCTGTTCATTGGATGTTTGTGTTGTGTTTGTATTTCCTGTTTTATTTTGTTAATTACCTGTTCTCTGTTGTTTCTACTTCCTGCTCTTGTGTTTTTGCCTTTCTCCCTCAGGTGTGTCTCGTTCCCTCATTTAGTGTCTGTGTATATATCCCTGTCTGTCTCAGTGTTCTTTGTGGGTTCGTTATTCATGTTACGTGTTTGTTACCTGCCCGTGTCTGCACCGTGGTTGGTTTGTGTGTTTCAGTTTCATTTGCTACTTTGTATTGTTGATTCAGCTTTGTTTTATTAAAGGCTCACTTTTTGTTATAATACCGTCTGCTGAACTGCTTTTGGGTCCTCTCCTACACCACACCTGACAATGGTTAGTTTTTGGGCTCTTGGATGAGATTGTGTATCTCTACTAATAACTAATAACTTAGCTGATCAGACATTATTTTCCAAAAACGGATTTTCATTGCTGGATCGATGAGCTTACCTGGTCCATGGCTTTGAAAATTATTCAGAAAACAAGGCATGTATGAAAAAAAATTTCTGTATGTCTGAACATTTCTCTACAAGCACTTGCGACTTGCCAAACAAGTTCAATTCAATCAGAATTGCAGTCAGAAATATGGCCTTGGGCATAATTAGGAAACACCACCACTATGAATCAATCCAGTTAGGCGTCCAGAAATTATAATTATAGTGACAGAGACATACAGCTTGTTGACAAACATCTGGATGAGGTCGCACCTCAGGCATAGTAAGTAAGTACTGCGATGTGTGTGTGTGTGTACAGCATGTGTGGTTGAGGTGGCTAACTCAGGTTTTTTAAAGCCTGCAGAGCACATCCACTGCTAATAAACAGCACTCCCTTATTTCCTCCTCTATTAATCATCAGCCTCTAAGTTTTGGTTTTTATGTCACAATCCTTTAAAAAAGAGATTAATCCGCTTGTACACTCTCATCACAGCAAGACACTCCACCTTATTAAGTCCCCATGGGGACCCAAACTCTTCAAGCAGGTTTAAATTAGTGCTTTCTTTCTCTGTTTGATTTACATCCAGTGATTAAAGGGGGGTGAGCGAGAGGGAAATATAGCTTACATCAGCAGCTGAGCAGGTCTTTGAATGCACAAGTTTTTTTCAAAACAGACTAAATCATTCAGATACTACTCCGTCTCCGCCAAGCTATTTCTGACACCAAATTACTTGGGCTTACTTCTGAGACCCGCATCAAAGTAAGATAGGGTAAAGGTAGTACATTTAAACAATTTAGCAAGTTAGACAGTTCTGTTTCACCACTTCCAGATTGAGTGCAACAACTTTTGAGGCAAACTTCAAAGATTTGATCTGTAAGACCACAGTCTGGCCATTTTTGCTCACACAGAGGGGAAATTCAGTATTGCACTTCCATTAAGTTGGCAAACTCACAACATACTATAACAAGAATGGTGAAAATAGAAGCAGCAGAGGCCGAGATATTTTAACATTTAATCCCTAGTATGGATCAATCACAAAAGAAATGCTCAACCCTACATTTCCCACGATATAACTTTACACCTTCTTTCATCAGACCCTGGTAAATACCCACACCTAGGGTTGTCTACTGTTCACATTTGAACCTTCCAGGTACCGGTACCAAACGGTACAGTTTTTTGGTACTTTACTTTCTCTGTAATAACACAAATTACATTTTAGTTGTAAAAATGTGTAAACTCTTGTCCATCTCAACATTATTTATGCAGCAAATTTTACACTCAAAATAACCCCCCTCCCTGCCTACTTCTCGCTTCCCAAACCCGAACCTACAACCTCCAGCCTGTAACGCTGTCAACATCATAGCGTGAGAACGCCGTTGTGTGTGTCTCGGAGGAAGCACCTGCGATGTGTTGCCCTGTCCCCCTTTGAATTGCAAATGTTTCAGTGAGCGTTATCTGCGTCACATTTTTGAATATTCACACTTAAACTG
This sequence comes from Cottoperca gobio, assembly GCF_900634415.1. Taxonomy (NCBI): domain Eukaryota; kingdom Metazoa; phylum Chordata; class Actinopteri; order Perciformes; family Bovichtidae; genus Cottoperca; species Cottoperca gobio. The sequence goes on along the minus strand of NC_041355.1, from coordinate 20,535,476 downwards.
GAGGCTGGAGGGCTGTAGTCTCGCTCTCTTTTACTCTGCCATGGCTCATAATCTCTCACCCAGAAGCGCTCTCAGGTATTCAATGATATTTGGCAGCGATTGATTTAACGCAAATCGGTGCTTTGTAGTACCAACATAGTTTGAGTGGTACCCAACGCTATCTACATCCCCGGTTTTCAACTCAACCTATAGAAACAGTTGTATAGTAGTAGTTGAGTGTTTATTCTCATAACTTGTAAACTGAACTTTTATTTGTAAAATTGGTGGAAATCCCACTTAAATTGTTCTGGGAGAAATGAATTAGCTAAATTTGTAGAATACATTTGTACTATGATCAAATGCCCATCTCCCTTTTTTGAAGATTTTTTTTTTCCAACCCTTCTGCCAGAAAAGAACATAATTGGACGATTCTGCAAGATTTATCTTTAATTTTTCTACAATATAGGGGCCTGAAGTGGTTGGTTAAGGTTAGGGTAAGGTCATTATTGTGACCAAATTAACTATGGGTTAGGTATGGTCAGAGTAAGGGAAGCATTGTGGTAACAGGTAATAAAAATAGCTTGGAATGTGAACTCTGCATGAACTGCGCCTTCCACATTAAAGTCTGAAGTGCCCATCCACCATCCTGTAGTCCACACTCATATTTTCCACCTTGCTACACAAAGGACACACTACTTCCTGCATTGGCACCAAACGTTGGCACTGGATGTTGGCAATATGGACCTAGGGATACTGAAGTGGGTTCAATAAATGGAAACATCCCATCAAAGCACACATGAGTACATCAGTAAGAGCCTCTTGTGAATGTTGAATTACAACAGTAATCAATTTAGTGCACCATCCTAGATCCAAATAACTTTGAGAAAATCTTCAAAAAAATGCTTATTTTCTCTGCACACTCAGAAAAAAGCAAACATAAAAATTGAGAGAAAGAAAGCAGGGAGTTCTTGCCAACTCTGGCAGGCAGGGAAGGCAAGCTAATTATCCCATGGTGCTTGGAAGCTGAAGTGCTCATTGACAATCACAGGACTGCTCTCAGGGTGTATATAGCTATTAGGCAGAGAGACGAAGGTGGGCCAAAAGCACTGATCATGGTGGTCACGCGAGTCAAGCCAGATCAACCAATAGCCTACAGCTGTATGAAAAGTAGGATTACAGGACAAATCTCTGCATAATTGTTATGACTCTCGAAGTTTTGGTGATGTAGGTCTTAACAAGAATAGAAAATGGTAGTGGGAAATATGTGGAAAACAGGAATACATTCAAATATCAGTAACCATGAGTAATGTACATGTTAATGCAAAGCTTGACAGCGTTTAGAGGAAACCGCAAGTCGAGCTGAACATGTTTCTGTGTTAGCACTGAGCCTGAAGTGTATTATTACTATTGAAACTATGCATTAATCTAGATGGCAATCCGATTGGTTTATATGCACCAGAGTGCACTGGGAACTGATTCAAATCTAGTTGTTTAAACAACTTCAGGAAGTTGTCGTCGAGAGATCGCTGCTTAAAGTTTGTCCAAGGCACATAAACAGTCTGCATGCCCTTTTCAAAACAATATCTCAACCCCTTCTTCACTAGGGAGGTGACCCAGGTGGTGCTTTCATGTTTCTCCTTCCTCACCAGATCTCCAGGGCTTGCCACCACACCTTGGCTGCTGCCAATCTATGTAGATTTCCGATAAAAAAAAAAAAGATTACACGAACAAAGACTTTTCGTCAGATGTGGGAAGCTGCACGTACCCCTGATTCCATTTTATAAATCTAAATCATTGTGCAACTAGGTGCATGTGCACATACCTAATTTCCACCCCAACAGTTGGCCACACATTGAATAAACACCCTTAAACATCAATTTGTGTAGCCCTGTCAATGTGGAAAACTCTCCTTATGTATGACAGGTATTGGTTCAGTACTTGTTTTTGGGAGACACCCTAAGTTCAGCTATCAAAGTCAATATTGATGTTTTTGTATGTGGTGAGGTAATGACTGATCAAACATTTTTGATAGCAAATACAAACAATGTGGAAGAATACACAATACACAATCTCTATGCATACATTACTTACTACTACTACTACCGGTAGTTAGTTTGTGCATTAATTGTGTGTCAGTCCTACAAAAAGCATTTATTTAGGCCAGTTAAAGGTTTGATCAGGCTCATTTTTATCCATACACAGCATGTTGAGAGAAACTCATCAGTCTTGGGCTATTCATCCATGTGAGTGTAATTGAACTGCTGAGGCACTGCAATCTACTACTAACAGTATCCCCCCACCCCCCCAAAGAAATGGACTTTCAAAAATAAAAGTGGCTGAAATTTGAATCATGCATCCAATCTTGTACACTAATGACAGATTTATGCAATTACCCCTGTCACACATTTCTCCTGGATTGGGGTGAGGTTGGGCGGGGGTTAGGTAATACCTACAAGGTCCCCATCTGGATGTAAATATGCCTGTTCTTTTAAATTAACGGCTTTATAAGCACAAAAAAAGCCATCAGAATCCGTACACCTCTGCCACCCTCTGGCAATGTAATCACTTTGTGCATTGGATATTGCATTTATCTTTTAATATTTCACTTTCTCCGTCTCTCCTTCTACTGCAGCTTTCTCCCCTGCATGCATTCCATTTTCATTCTCATTCTAAATGGCATTTCTTTCCCAGAAATTAGATATCCGCCCGGCTGTCCCTTATTATTTCAACCCAGAAGTGAAGACTCCACTTACGACCTAGATACCGCTCTTTCTCTTGTTCTCTCCTTTTCCTCTCTAACCCTGTCTCTTTATCCCCCTCTTCTCGGTTTTTACCTCTCATCCTCACGTCGGAGGCCTCACCTCCTCTCCTGCCTCCTCTCCTGCCTCCTCTCCTGCCTCACCTATTGCTTGCATTAAATCAAATGGAACACATTAAAAGTGGCACGCGCGGCAGACAATGGCTTTTATGATTGCCTGCCGTGTTCAGCCTGGTTGTGCTGCACAGTCCCATAAAATGCCATTTGTATCACCTCATTTCATAGGGCCTTACAACACAGGCAAAACAGAGAGGGAGACACAGACCGAGCAGAGATATAGTAGGTTGAGCGTGGGGGCGGAATAAAAAGAGAGAATGAAAACGGGGATAAGTGTAGTGAAAAAGGGGATAGTGTAGCGGACAGCGAAGAAGGAACCAAAGTACAACCGTGAATTAGAAAAGGAGATATAACATAGAGTCAGAGTAAAATGAGAGCAGACTGAGAGAGGGTTGGGCGGGGGGGGAATTAACTAAATATGATAAAATAGCAAAAGAAAAACATCTGCAAGAGAGCCAAACTGAGGGGGCAAGACAAGACAGGTGAGAAATGAGGGATAAATTAATGAATAGGAACATTGAGATGGGTGGAATGGGCAGAAATAGGTGTGAGTAGGAAGGAAGGCCAAGAGAAGAAAAGCGGAGGTGAGAAAATGATATTGGTTAGAAAGTGATAGACGACAAGAGAGGGCTGTACAGTGACTGAGATTACCCCGGAAAGCCCCGACACTATTCAAATAAGAGCAAGCTACCAGGACAGCAACGAGGATTTAGAGCAATACAAAGTATAAAGCAACTGAGGGAGAGGGAGGGATGATGAGGACACTCTTGCTCTCTCTCTCTCTCCTCTCCTCGCCTCCCTCTCCATTAGTACAGTGAGCATATTGGGTTTATTAAATTCTAATTGTCGGTAATGGCCGCCCAGGCTCTCTGAGGTACTATGTGACAGGGTGAGAGTGAGCGGAGGTATTTGTTTTGCTAATTGGAAACCGTTCTGCTCCCTTAAGTGTTCTGCTGTTTTGCCACTGCTCAGGGAGCGGCTGATAAAAAAATAAATAAAGAGGGAAAAAACCGACGGATGGATAGCGCGGGTACTACGGAGAGGGAGGCCTGTGCGTGGCGGGAGGGCAGAGTGTAAGAGGAGCACCTTGGGGGTATTTACTGTTGAGAAGGAATATGAAAAATCAATGAGGACATAATGAGCTTCATTTAGAAAGTTGTCAGACACTCGCAGAGGGCTGTTCGGCATGCTGGATCCAATGTGTGAAACAAAAGCTGTTTAAACAACACGACACATACAGTATGTGTTACCGAGGTTTTCAGAAACATTCCCAAAGGCTTGCATTGCATTCAAGCAACATTGTTCAGGAAATAAATAACAATATATGTATGATTTAGGATTTATTTCTGAATATTATGTGGCTGGATGTATGGGCTGTGTATCAAAGTGTGTTTATTTCCCTCTGTACTCCACCCAACCCCCCCATACATCTCACGTCCTTGCAGCGTCCTTACACACAGCATGCCTTCAGAAAGCCATTTAGACTTCTTTACTTGTTCTCTATACAGCCTCTCTACCCTCTACCCTTTCCCTTCCTCCCTGTGGTAATATAAGCAGTGGCAAGTCCAGAAGGTGCGAAGAGGTGCAAAAAGCCTCTACCGTGTTTCCATATGGCCTCGCTTCCGCTGAGCTCGGCACACACGCTGCAAACAGACACACGCAGGTAATCATGCACACACTGTATTCGAGGTCAGGAATCCTTTTGTGGTGTCTTAGTTAAATATGTATTATAAAGATGTCAAATAGGACCATCCACAGAAACATAATCGCCAGCTATGTTGACTTGTTTTTCTGCTTTTCTTGGGGTTATATTAGATCAAGTGAATATCCATTAGTGTTGAGCTGACCAATTGAAAGACTTCACCTTGGACATTTTTCACTATTTTCATACATTTTATAGACCAAAGGATTTGTTGATTAATCTAGAAAATAATGTACAGATGATTATGAAAATAATCGGAATCATGCTTTTTCGCTTTCTCGCCAAGAGCTAGATGAGAAGATTAATGCCAATGAAATGATACATTTTTCTGGATTACATTTTGCAGCACTATATAAAGTATTTTAAACTAGCCATAACTCAACCAGCTGCAACATTACATTGCAGTTTACACAGTAATACATCCAGGATCATAAGCCAATAATACAATACAGTATGGATGATAGAGATTTTTAACATGCTATGTGAAAGTATATTGAAGTGCATTTAATGTTGATGATTTTCTTTTGGCTTTATACATGTGTTCCCAGTTGCATGCCATATTTTTTTGATGTTCAATGTTTGGCAGCGTCTTTTAAACCCATGTGGGATGGCACACATGTTTGTCATGAGTCGGAAGTAAAAACCTGAAGTAATACTTTACTGTACTTCTGGTTTAATAGTTTGAATGCATGACTTTTACATGTTTACACTATGGTATTAGTGATATTCAACCACTGCTTACCAAAACCTCTAAAAGTCACTAATTTACAGGCTTTGTTTCTTTTGTTAAATATGTCCAAAAAAAAGTCTTAAAGGTTCAGTGTGTAATTCTGAGCCTCCAGCTCCAAACAAATAGGGGGCAGTATTTCACCTCTAAAATGGGTCCATAAACTCTTGAATGTTTATATTTTAGTTGTAGTATTTTGTCATATTTATTGTATTTTAAGTTTTAGAGTATTATAGTGCAGTGTTTCCCCTACCATTGTCTTGTCTGGTAACACTTATGTTATTTATCTAATTTATGTGCACTTTTCAGTGTTTACAGCATTGCTTTGCACATTCACTCATCCACTGTTTTGCGAAGGGCGGGGCTTCAACGCGCGCACACACACACACACACACACACACACACACACACACACACACACACACACACACACACACCTACAGTCAGAGACAGAGCGGAAGAAACTACAAACAAAACCTCGACTCGCGCACCTCGCACCCCTCCGTCGCACGGACCACAGCACCCCCCCCCAAAGAAGTAAACTTAGGCAAAACACTTTAGTGTATTTCTTATATGGTGTATTGTATTTTACAGCTATACTTATTTCTCTTCTAGTGTTGATATACCGTATTTACTGTGTATTTAATGAACTAACTCTGAGAGTCTAAATATCACTGCCATCTTATCATCTTCATGTGGAGCTTAGATATCTGAGTGTTGCCTGTACGGTCCGTGTAATGTTCTGTTTTGATAGTTTGATAGTCTTATACATGAACCTTTAAAGCACAGGTGTCAAACTCGAAAATATTATATATCGAGTTATATCATAACTGGCCCGCCGGTTTTGGTAATTAAATCAATGCATGACACAACCACGTGAAAATGCATATTTGAGGAAGTATCTAAATGTGTGAGAAAGGAAACTGCCCCGGGACAAACTGACGGGACTGACGACAGGTGGAGCATCTGCGATGCGTGGTAAAAGACCGGCAAGATGAGGGAGAAGATGCAGCTGATGGTGTATCACTGAATCATACACCAGGAAACGCTGTGTTGTAAAGCTCTGATGGAGATGGAACATCTAATAAGCACCGTAACACAGACAGGAACCTTTATAATAGCCATTTTAAGTATTTTCCTGAGGAACATGGTGGTGCGATGGCTGAGTCGAGGGAAAGTGCTGAATAGATTTATCGAGTTGCGTGAAGAAATATGGCAGTTTTTGGAAAGCAAAGGGAAACACACCACAGATCTCTGGGACGATGTGAGCTGGCCTTTTTGGGCGACATAACGAAGCATCTCACCGTTAAAACTCCAGCTTCAGGACCGTGTGATCACGGACATGTATGATGCAGTGAGAGTGTTCCAAGCCAAGCTGCCTGTGGGAGACTCGGATGCAGCAAGGAAACTTTGGTCACTACGTGTTTCAAAACACTGACAAACCATCTCCACCGCTGTGTTCCCGACTGCGCATTCTATATTCTGTGGTACTATTTCTTAGCAGTGATTTCCTGATATCTACAGGAAAACTTTATGTGGATTAAACCCATGCGAAATAACATAAATAATTTGTTTTATATGTATAGGCTGGTAGTGTGATGTTTCTACCTTCAAACAGCTAGTCACCCCGTCTCCACTTTGTATGCTAAGCTAAGCTAACCGGCAGCTGTCACCGATTTCATATTGAATGTGGCCTATACATATAAGTGTGGTATCAGTCTTTTCTTCTAAATCTTCACAATAAAGCGACAAAGTGTGTTTTTCTACAAACTTTAAAGTGTTGAAAGTCCTTCTCCATCCATTCATTTGCATCGCATGTAATCTTTCCAGGCCTTTTTTTTTGTTTTTTTTTGGAGGCAATATACTTTGTCTTGTTGTTCTTGGCAGTCAATCATAGCAGTCGATTGGAATTTTTTCTCTATTTTGGATTGCTGACAAATACCCCCATTTTGGCTTATGTGGGTGTCCCATTAGAAAATAAGCCAAAGTGCTTTTGGCTGCCTTGTCTCTTTTTCCCAGGTGCCTTTTTAAGTGCTGCCGTGTTATTTTTACACCGCTGTGTGTCAAGGCTTAGATGGATAGGCACTGTATGACTGGTTGTTTGGAGACATGCAGGCAGGTCCCCCAGCGATTTGTCTCGGCGATTGTTGGGAAATGGCGTATGGGGATGCTGAGTGTTAAGATCAAAGTGTGTGTGGGGCCGCATGTGCAATTCCATGTCTGATTCTTACGTGGTCATGCTCACACTTTTTTTGCATGTGCCAACAGGTGCACAGGTATGTACTGTATTCAGTAAAAGGTCATATTATAAATAAGTCTGCTCAAGGAGAAAAAGGCAGACGTAGAGCAACATTAAAAGTGAGGCCAAAGAAACGTGAAATGCATGGGGAAATGTTTTTGGTAGTAGCAGTGGAGAATATATTTGTGTGAATCAAAGAATCTGGAATACGATGGTAACATATGGTGCGATGCAAAGTGAACTAATCAAAGGGTGTCTCCAGAGATACGCAACTATATGTGCTAAAAGAAGCAGCATATGCCAAATGGTCTATTTGCAGAAATACACTGAAATACACAAAAAGACAAAACAAAAGATTGATGAACAATCATAAGCCAACTTAGTTTCTCAAACAAGTGCAAAGTGTAAACACACATACAGAACAGACAAAATATAATTTATATAAAAAGACAAAGGCTGTTTTCTTAAAGACATTTGTCTTTTGCAAGTTTTAAAAAAGCAAGCATGACTTTGACCGACTTTGCTCTTTATTAGGTACGGGTATGACTCTTCCCATAGCCTTATTGGCAGGTATTCCTCCTATAGCAAACGCATCAAATAGGCCTGGTGGTTATGCCTTGCACCAACCTTTTTTTATTTTTAGAAAGGTTAAAATATGGGAGATTTTCTGAGAAAATATTAAAAAGGGAGGACAGCGAGGCAGAGGTTAAAAAGAGGAAGAATTCAGCAAAACATGTGAGGGATGATGGGTATGGTCCCCTTTAGGAGACATGACACTACATGCAATCTATTTGAGTCCTAATGTAGTGTGAAAAACACATTCTCTTTATATTGATGTCACACACATGAGGGATCCAAATAACGGGAATTGCAGCAAATACATTTTATGGCAGTAAGTGAATTATCAAGTCTATATACATACTATATAGTGTTTCTATACTTTTTTATATTTATGAGATTCTAAACTATATTACATTTTTAAGGCCTTTTTAAAATACACATTTTAACCCATGTCCTTATTGTGGGGGACAGTGGTAGTTTTTACTTATTTCAACAGCAACAGCGAGGCAGAAAATTATTATTTGAAAATTATTGAGGAAGCGGTCAGAAAAAGAAGAGGAATATAGCCTGGCAGTAGAGCAGGATGTTGAATCCTCAGTGGAGGACTTATAGACTGAGAAAAAAATTATTAATATTATAATAATTACAATGATTTATCATTACCAAATTGATGCTTGTAATATGTTTTTTGTGGAAAAGTAAATCTGGGTTTTTTCTGAAGATCAATAAGCTGCTTTCCTTCTGCACAGAACTCAAACTTCATAAAGAATAAGACACAGTTTTTCTTTAAAGGTTCGATGTGCCAGAATTTAAACATTCAAACAATGAACTAACATTATCAACAAACTGTGAAGAGGTAACAGAACCTCAAAGACGTCTATGTGTTGTGTTGCAGTGATATCTACTGAAATCTGCTCCGGCCCGTCCAGTCTAGGAGGCGATAGTGAGTCATTGTAGCTCCAGTCTGCCCTCAGTGCAGAGGGAGAAGAAGTACAGCTGCCTGACTCGTGCAGACTCAGGGCTTGTCAACATTACATCCATGATCCCTGCACGTATTGATAGTTTGTTTTGATTAAATCCAAAGTGGCAAAAAGGAGAAAAAGGACTTGCAGCATCGCTCCTCACCGCTGTCAGGAGGCTGCTCCGCCGGGAGTAGAGTGTGCGAGGGAGACGGGAGACGGACAGATCTTCTGTTAGCAGTCAGCAGTTAGCACTGATTCAGCCGACTCCCCGCTGGACCATCAAACTTTCTGTTGCTTCCGGTACACAGGTTAGACCCAGCGCTCCATCAGCCCGATGGGACTCCCGGTGCTGGGATATACGCCGGACGTATCTGAGCCGGATTCGTTCCCTCGTCTCTACCGCCTGGACACAAGCCAACTAACAAACTATCAAAACGGAACGTTACACGGACCGTACAGACTCCAGTGCAACACACAGATGTCTAAGCTCCATGTGATGATGATGATAAGATAGCAGTGATATTTAGACTCTCAGAGTTTCAGCAGTCTGCTCGACTCACACAGTAGTGTAGCAATACACAGTAAATATATCAACACCAAAAGAGAGAGATGTTTAGCTGTGGAATACAATACACAATATAAAGAATACACTTATTTGGCAGCAGCTAGCATTGCGGTAGCAGAACGCTCACCCTTCCCTTTACAAGACTGCAGTTTTGAGCCTCTAAGTTCAAAACTGTGCCTTTCATGACTGTCACCTCGCTCAGAGGCCATCCTCACCATAACAATACTTTAGGAGCAACAGAATTAGGCGGCAGCTGGTGTTACCGTACTTTTACAGTGATGTCGCAGAACTATGTTGGCTGTCAGGTAATGTAATGTGAAAGGCCCTGTCCGGCGTCAGTTTGGTTTGTCCTTTCTGAACTACTGTAGAAACATGGCAGTGAAACAATACAGACTCCGTGGAAGAGGACCTGTTCCCTATGCAAATATGAAGAGTCCATATTAACGAAAACGCAACAATTCTTAATTTCAGGCACTAATTAAATCATAGTTGTGAGTGGCCTATTATATTCCATTTCTGTGAATAGGTCCACCTAAATACTACACACTGGCTCTTTACTAATGATAGAAAAGCAGCAGTTAAGGAGCTCCTAACATTTAGATGGAACCAGTGAAGATTTGACGCTTTTACCTGATAAATGACTTCCCTGATGATGCTGATTAATCAATCACCAAAATAAACCATAATAAAGTCAGCAGAAATTCAAAGACTGCATACGCTTATTGTCATTTTTTTAAGGAGAGTTTTACCGCATGTAGCTAAACATCCAGATCCTCCGTGTTCCCTGCCTCCTGCACATCTGCATCGGTGAGCCTTGTCAACAGCCGAGACAAATTACTTTCCACCACTACACACTGACTTGGTAATCCCCAATTAGACACAATAATACTATTTAGTGAGCAGCTGTTCCCACATACACCTGACACAGACATAAACACACATGCATGTACACAGCCAGGCACACAAATGGCCTAGCCTGCAAGCTCTGCTAGAGCGTGTTAGCTGCCTCACCAGATGCCTACTGGATAATCTAGGTGCCATAATGTGATGTTCTGTCAGCCAGCATGTGTGTTTATTTTTGTGTGTGTATTTTTGCTTGCCAAGATGTGGGCTATAAACTCCGTCAATTGGCTTTTTTGCAGTTTTGTTTGTTTCTTGTCTGGTATCTTATGACTTCCTCTCCCTGCCTCTCGTCCTCTTACTCACGTTATCTCTGTTATTTCACTCTTCACACGCCTCTTGTTTGCACTCCTCCCCCATCCTTTGTCTGTCTGGAAGTCACCCCGACACCTGTGCCTTCCCTTCTTAGCCTCCACTTGGTGCCTCCCTGCTGCACATGTTCTGCTTGATGCGCTGTCCAGGAAATCTTCAATGCTTATAGTCTCTAATTTGTTATGTCAAACCCGCTGTCTGTTCATATTGTTTTAGATCGTGCTGATGACTGACACTTGATTTAGAATGGCATGAGCGTAGGGAGGGAACACAGTTTGAACTGGTAGGCCTGTGTAACAACACACTATGTAATAACTGTAATACATGTGCCACTTCATTATGTAATAACATGTTTTCATAATTCTTCCGCATCTTGTAACCTGTTTGCAATATATGTAATTAATTTTCTATTTAATTCTAAAATAAAACATTACAAAATTCTGGAGTTGCTCTTTTTTTCATTATTCAGTATTCCTTCATAACAATTGTAATAACATTATAACAACAATGTTTATTTTATGCATGAATCATACTGGTTAAAAATTAGTTCCAAAATATAAAATTAGTTCAGTACATTGGTAGAGTATCTTCCATTGGCCAAAACTACATGAAGCATCACTGTATTCCTTAGTATTCCTAAAAATATAACGTTTGTGCAGATGAAGACCATCCATGGTTATTACATAACGCTTGTACTTTTTATACAAATATAATAATACAACTCCGCACTTCCTAATAACTAGTGCAATATGTAATAATTTACTACAAAATGCGAGGAAATGTATTACATATATCATCAGACTGTTAAATACAAAATGCAGGTGTTATTGTATAATGAAGTGAAAATGTATTTTATTTTGTTGACTTATTATTAGGGCTGTCAAATTAGTGTGTTCATTTTGATTAATTAATCACAGACAAAATAACGCAACAAAAAAATGAATTGCGCTCTTAGATGCCCCTTGATTCACCAACGCGGCATGGCCACAGCAGCCTCGTCAACATGATGAAGTGGATGAGAAAACGTTACTTGGCCCAGTGAATGGAAAGTTTACATTAATAAACTCCCGGATGTAACTGTTGATGCTCCGTTCTGTGAGATTCCTGCAGCAAAGAATGTTCGAACCATCGGAGAACTTCAAGCCTGAAATATCACCTCAACGCAAAGCACGTAGCAGCTCGGAGCTAGCTAGCACCGCCGCTGATGCTAAAGTGAGTGACCCGTCTCGTCATCTCTCGATCAGGCGTTCAGACGCAGCATGAGTCGGTCTACCTGAGACACATTAACAACTCCATCACGGAATGTATTGCAATGGACTGCAGGAGGTAGAGGACAGGGGGCTAGCGGAGGCTTTACACATGCCGTCAAATGACACAACTTTTAAAGATATTGTTTATTGTGCAATGAAAGGTTTTATGCCAGATTTTAAATTGCACTTTATGTCAAACTGTTGGTCTGTGTTGTCTAAGATAATCGTGGCAAACAAGATATAGGATAAATAGTATTGAAATTAAAGACATGTTGACCTTTAAGTTTATAATGCTACTCATTGATTCACTCATCTTCCAAAACCCATTTGAATATTTTGAAATGCTTCTCACAGCAAATATTGATATATGCGATTAATTTAGATTCATTAATCACAAAGCTTGTAATTAATTACATTAAGTGTGTTAATCGCTTGACAGCTCTAATTATAACATAATGTGGTGCTTTTATTGCAGGTCAAGCTAATGTCTATATTGGAGCGAATGAACCCCAAGTTGCTTCTTTCAGTGATTTCTATTATGGCTACTATACTGTACACACACACACACACACTCTCTTCATTTCTGGAACAAGTAGCCAATTATTTACAGCAAATCTACATTTGCCACTTAACTCACTTACTGCGCGGCCCACCGCAGTGTCACACAGTCATCTAAGAGTTCCTCAAGCCACCCTCTCGTTTTTTATTTATCCTCTTATTGAATTCCCGCACTCTTTCTCATTATGTCAAACCCCCAATTGCTATATTTCCTCTTACATTCTTTATGTGATCAATCATCAAATAATTTCTAAGCTGGATCAGAAGTCCTTCAAACGGTCGTAGACCTTGTTCTTTGATAGAATGCTCTTCAAAGAGAGGATCTCTGAAAATGCTAGTGCATGTAGACAGAGGATAAGAGAAAAATGCATTTGTGGTTGAGTGGGTGTGTGTGTGTCTTTTATTTTACTGTGAGTAATGTATGGAAAGACCGGAGTCTTAACCCCGCTTGGCTAAATGCAATAATAAGCATGATAAGCCGTTTGCTAGGGAACCAGACTTGGCCACAAAGATAGATTTGCAATTACTTTGGCGATTATATTCCTCTGTGTGCAAAACACAGAACAATGTGAAAATATCAGTTTAAAGATATAATGCGTAACATTGTCTCTCTTTATGTTTCAAAACCATCAGACCTATGTTATATTTCATGTTCTGTTGATTGTTTAATCGTTTTTAATTTTAGCTCCATTGCATCATCAAGGTGTTGATTACTTACACTTACTTCTGCGTGTAAAACCAACTTTCTTCAAGACCAGACAAATGGATCGGTTACAGCAGAAACACTCTGCAGCATAACTCCAACACTCTCTGTACACGTACTGTAGGCCTTTCATGCTGTGTGTAGAGGACACTATATATTCACATACCGTACCCACACATTTGAGATGGACACGTCAGTTGCATTTGATCCACTTCAGATGAATAATCATTTTAATGCAGATACATTCCTCTTGAAAAGACCGCTTTATAGGCCGAGCATTGGTAATGACACTAATAGTCTACAAGCGGAAAAAAGACCTTTAAAGCTAGAAAACGCTCCATTGTTTACATATATGATATACTCTATATCAAAATTATTACAAGCAAGGCTTTAACAGGATTATTTGAGTGTGAGTTGTAGCTTGGAACAGAGACTTTTTCAGAAGTCAATGAATACATTTGTGTAATTGCAACTGGGTTTTTTATCCTAATAGCTTTTTTCTATTGTTCCGATCAGTAATTATAACATTAAACCCACCGAGCTAATTGCTGAGATCCTGGAACACAGAGTCATCGCTAAAAACTGACAAGGAACAAACACAAAGGCCATCAGACATGTTTTAAAGGTACCAGGTGGAGTTTATGGCCACGATTTGTGTATTTTGTGAGTAAAAATTGTTACCGAAATTGCTAAACATCCATCACAAATTAGTTAAATTTAGATTATTTGCACATTATACATACATAAAAAATACAGTACAAATTAAAGATAACATTAGAAAGTAAACATTTTGCAGGCGAGGTTAGCCAAAAAGGCTAATAAAAACCAGTAATATAAAACTGATGAAATGTACATGTCATTTATGTTTACAAGTTGAGATTTGTTACAATAAAATTCATGAAGTCTTTGCTTATTGAAGTCCTATAAGACTTGTATTTAGACATTTAGATGTGTTTTAAATAACTATAATGCAGATGTTGATGGAAGTAGGTTGTTTTGAATTATGATTTATTTTAATTCATTTTAATTCATTTTAATTCATTTTAATTCATTTTAATTCATTTTAATTCAGGGAAGTCCAACAATGTAGAAGATACATGTAAAAGAATGTCTTGTGGAAAATTTGTGAATATTTGAGGAATATTTTAAAAGATTTTTCCAAGGAATGTAAATGTAAGGAACCTGTTATGTCAATGTTGTCTATAAATAGTTTGGCTCTTACTCTAGTATATTTCTTTTTATCATACATCATAACATTTGATTTATTTTTTAATTGAAAGGGATAGTTTGTTCATCTGAAACCGGCCAGCTTCTGGTTGAACTTTGACCTACTGTACATGCCGTAGTATGTGCACATTCAGTTTTCCTGTACAATTATTGATTATATTTTGTGGGCAGATCACTTTTCTATTTACTTTCAAATAAAGTGTTTAAGACGATCTGTTTTAACTGTGTGCTTGTTTACAACCTGTCTAATCAGCTGGTTGCTTGTGTTTCTTGTCGCTTGATAGAGATGTGTTCCCAAATTCAAAGTACTATGATGTCTAGAACTACAAAACTTAAACCCAAGTTGTAATGAAATTGGAAACATCCTTTAATTTCATCCAGCAGAATAACACCATCATCTGTCCATGATTGGATTCCATCATATTCCCTATAGACACACATTGAGTAAACCTATAGTCTCGACATATTGCGACATATTTGAAGTTTCACTTGACTGACATTCTGTGTCAACAAATTGGAACTCTCTTTATTTATGTAAGTCAGAACAAATGGCATTATTTCCATTTGTTTATGTAATTTCAGACGGTTTTGAAGTGTTTTACAATTACAGGGGAGACAGAGCAGACAAATGATGTTGACGGGGAGTCAGGCCAAGTGGAAGACAGAAAGGATCTGTACTCGCTGAAGTTAGAATAGAAAATATCAAGCGGTATTCAACCGATGACTGTAACCTCTTCAGGGGTACTTGACAAGGCATATTAAACAGTGTGACTGCCTTTAGGAAAGCAAAACAATGACAATTTGATTGTGAATTGGATCTATGAGTCTCCATATTTTTGTTTTCAGTTTTAATTAATAATTGGGAGGCATGTCAAAGGGACAATAAGCTCGAGTCTTGAGATCAAAAGAATCGATATCGAGAGGGGAACAAAATATGGGATTCTCACAGCTGGCACTTGTGTTACTTGCAGCTCTTTCAGCCCATGAGCACCACTAATGTGCCATGAAGCAGACATGCTCAACCTGCTCCGGGAGATTTTCTCCAGGGACAAAAAATACCAAACCAAAAAGAAGGCGCATATCTTCCCCCACAGCTTTCCAGAGACAGAAAAGAAAAGTTACTTTGTCAGCCAACTTTGCTTGCATACAAAAGGGGTTAAAAAAAAAAAGGCAGACACACACACACATATAACATACAGACAGGCAGTCTGACAGACAAGGTTGGAGAGAATAGATGTGGGCAGGTTCAGTGATTCTGATGTCAGAGGCGGTCTGAACGCTCTCTGTGTCTATCCTCTCTCCACTAGACCTTACATGGCAGTTCTCCTCTCCGGGGTGTTCTGAGAAGACAGGAGGGGTGGCGGGAGGAGAGGAACGGAGGGATGAAGGAGGGGGGGAATCACAATGGCAGGTACTAGGGGATTGTTCCAATGCCCTTGACATGAGGCAAACGCCGGGATAAGAGAGAACAAGAGCCAACCTATAAGGGGGATCAGAGAAAATAAAGCCTGAGGAGGAATGCATGTGTGTGTGCATGAAGGGGCAGTTGTTTTTTTTGCTTTGTGTGTGTGCTTTCATACATTCTGTATAGTTTTTTTTCTTTCATGTGTATGTATAGGCCTGTCCCGTTAACTTTTGTTGGACAATATATTGTCCTATAAGTAATTGAGAAAAATTCTCAAACATTCAGACATTGTAATTTAAATGTGAATGTTATTTTTTATTTTTTATTTCTGTTTTTTATTTATTTATAACATACATAAATTAAAACTACACAACCAAAACAAAAGATACAATTGAATCTCGGGCTCTGTTAACAAAAATGCACAATGTTGTGCAATGCGCTGGTCTTATAATGGTGGGGGAAACCCTGCTGTCTATTCTGGCATCAGGTTGGATATTGTAAACAAATGTGCATGTAAACACAACGGGCCAATTCGAATTCAGCAAAAATTATTGAGGTAATTTCCATATGTCTTACGATAAGTGGATAACATAAAAGTTATCCAAGTCATATCCATATGTCGTACGCTAAATGGATAATGTAAAAATAATCTAAGTCATCTCCATGTCATACGATAAGTGGATAACATAAAAATTATCCAAGTCATGTCCATATGTCGTACGCTAGGTGGATAACGTAAAAATGATCAAAGTCATGTCTATATCGTTGATAACTCAAAAACAATGCAGGTCATGTATTGTACTATAATGCGATTACATGAAATGTATTGAGGTCGTGTCAATATATCGTATAATAAATCGATAACCAAATAATCGTGACCGGGCCTATGTTCGTAGCCTAGTTTGAAAAGCTAAATCAAGGCTTGTGTATTTTGAAGTTTCTGGTACTGCATTCTTTTGAGAGCAGTTCAATGTATGTGAGTAAGTATGTGTGCGTGCATAGTTGCTTGTGTGTGTGACTTATGTGTGCTCACTGTCCAAACCCAGTATGAGTTCCAGACCAGGGCTTTTCTTTGGGCTAGCAGATGTTTTGCTTTCACCTTGCCATACCTCATAAAGCGTGATGGCTCAAGACCCTGGGGCCAGTCTGGCAAACATACACATGCACAAGTATGCATGCCCCACCCCACTGCCACCGCCAACACAAAGCCATGCATACACACACGAAAACACTTGGAAATGCTCAGAACATATAACATCATGACACACATATGCAGACACAGAAATAGGCAGAGTCGCAGTCTGCCGGCCTGTCTCTGCACACTAACATACAGATAGAGAAAGTGTCAAGGGCAGAGGAATGTGAAAGTTTCGATGCCACAAAATCTAAAGCCACAGGAAAGGCAGGCAGGCGACAAACACACAGCACTCGCTCACACAGTGAAGAAGGGAAAAGAGAAAGAAAGACAGCTACAGGGTACCTTTAAAGTAGCAGACAGAATATCACAACTGGCAACACAATAATACAACTATCATAAGCATGTGTTCCATGTCTATCATAAGATAATGGATTTGTAAGTAATTTGACCGGAACAATAATTACATAATTAAACTGTCTGACAGTCTGTGTTCATTCCATCCATCCATCCATCCCTCCATCCATTCATCCATCCATTCATCCATCTTTCCATCCATCCCTCCATCCATCCCTCCATTCATCCATCCTTCCATCCATTCATCCATCCTTCCATTCATTCATCCATCCTTCCATTCATTCATCCATGCATCCTTCCATTCATCCATCCATCCATCCATTCATTCATCCATCCATCCATTCATCCATCCATCCTTCCATTCATTCATCCATCCATCCTTCCATTCATCCATCCTTCCATCCATTCATCCATCCATCCCTCCATCCATTCATCCATCCTTCCATCCATCCATCCTTCCATCATTCATCCATCCATCCTTCCATTCATTCATCCATCCATCCTTCCATCCATTCATCCATCCTTCCATTCATTCATCCATCCTTCCATTCATTCATCCATCCTTCCATTTATCCATCCATCCATTTGTTCGTCCATCCATCCATTCATTCATTCATCCATCCATCCATCCTTCCATTCATTCATTCATCCATCCATCCATCTTCCATTCATTCATCCATCCATCCTTTCATCCATCCATCCCTCCATTCATCCATCCATCCTTCCATCCATCCTTCCATTCATTCATCCATCCATCCTTCCATTCATTCATCCGTCCATCCTTCCATCCATTCATCCATCCATCCATTCATCCCTCCATCCATTCATCCATTCTTCCATCCATCCATCCTTCCATTCATTCATCCATCCATCCTTCCATTCATTCATCCATCCATCCTTCCATCCATTCATCCATCCCTCCATCCATTCATCCCTCCATCCATTCATCCATCCTTCCATCCATCCATCCTTCCATCTATCCGTCCCTCCATCATTCATCCATTCATCCTTCCATCCATCCATCCCTCCCTCCATCCATTCATCCATCCATTTTATTTTAAGGCGCAATCATGTAGTTATACATACTCTTGAAGATAGGGGTCAAAGAACATATCTGTACACTTAAGTGTAGCTATATTATGTTTTGTGATATGGTATCGATTCTTAAATGTTTCACTATCTGTTTAAATTTTTGTATTTACTTAATTTGTTTACCTAAAGAATCCTGCATGCACATTTTTTAACTGATATAGGCACATTTTAATTCCTTTGCTCAGATTGCTAAAAGTAAACATTTAACTCAGATGTTATGCATATGTTTGAGCGTTGGTTATACTACTACAGCCTTCCTAAAATGAGATTTTAAAAAATTGCAATATATAACTTACAGTGTCACATTATATCGCAACACATTGAATCGTAACCCCTGTATCATGATATGTTTTGTATCGCCACACTCTTACTAATACGCAGCCCTCTGTAAACTCTATATGATCTTAGTAACAATGTCATACGAAATGCTGCGTAGCATTTATTCTGTTTGCATTTATTTAAAGGGCCAGGATTGTTCATATCTCATAATTATTAGCAGTATTTACATTACAGCCGACAGCAAAAACCTTTCACTATAAAGTAATGTATGTCAACGCATCAGGTTATCACAGTTTGTAACATGTTGTGAACCTTTTCACACAGCAGTGTCTCTTCCCAGACACAAATACTTGTGTACGTTTGTACTGTATATATGATGGCATTTATAATGCCTGGGCTTCAGCACACTCAGCACCCCTACTTCCCACCTTCATGTGATTATAATGAATAAAATTAATTCATATTCAGATTTGCTTCTCTCTTCTTACAATGTGATGTTTTTTTTCAGCCAGCACAAGTGAAATGCCCTTTACAAACATTTAAATTCAGATAACTTGGATTAAAACTTTGGTTTTATTTTTTAAAAAGTACTATTTAAAAATACACAAAATGATTTACAACAAACATGAACTTGCATGTTAGTAGCTTCACATCTGAGTATGAATTATATGCAGAAAAGTTTTAGGCCAGTGTATCTTTTGCTCCACAAAACCTCATTTCATTTTTATTTAATTTTTCATCTTCTTCTAAATTTATAACACAAGTGAATAAAGGACCAGAGAGAGAAGAGAAAATAGAGACATTAGTAGACACAGAAAGAGAGAAATACACACACGCATACACACGCACACACACACACACACACACACAGATTGACTCGACACACTCAAAGAACCTGGCTTGACAGAGAGTGCACAGGGCAGTGGACACTATACAAACATTGTTGAGATTCTCATTAAAACCCCGGAGAGAAAATCCTTTTTAATCGTGGGAGCATTACCCCGTGGTAATCCACTGTGGATTATACTGAACTGCAGTACCAAAGGCAACCACAAGGTGGCAGAAAGCCTGGCAATACCCCAGCACACACCACAGTGCTGCTCATAAGGATTCAGGTTGAGATTTTAACTCTTGAGTGACCAACCAGGGGCAGAACTGACTGCAGATACTTCACCTGTCGGTCCATGTCACTGTTGGGACATTGCATTTGGGATGATAAATGCAAACAAAAGCATTTTACTATATGGGATTTAACAGAGGGCCGTATTTCTTTTAAAGGCAACATATCGACTCTTGTGTTTTGTTGTGTTTGTTGGCTTTACTAGTTCCTCATTGTTTAGGTTCCTCATACCCCACTGCTGGATGTTTAAAAAGTGACAATACATTTTTTATTCTGACATGATTTAAACATATTATTTTGTAGGGAAGTACTGAACTATTGACCCTTCATTTTGCCTTCTTTTTGACAGAATACAAAATTAACATGATTATTACACAAAAAAAAAAAAGATAATATATAAATATATATATTTGTTTGCCAAAACGTCATTCACAGATTAACATATGCACTGTATGAAATCACATGTTGGGGTTAATTACATTACTGAAATCTGCTGTATTAATAACACTGTTTAATGAGGTTGAAACGGAAGCACTGCATCGTCTTCTGTGAATAATTTATTGTGTATATACAATTCTCACAACAATAGGAAAAGTCATGAAGAATCAAGATGATAAAACAAGGTTAAGTATGTTTATTTTACATAGGCCTCTGACTCCCAAGTACCCAAAACAGAACATTAAAGAATAGGTTATATATTTTTAAAGTCTATCTTAAAACAAATTCTCACATGTCCATATGTGCATTAAATAAATGATTGGTGGCTGCAATAATTCCTATAATGATTTTCAATGTAAGGGATATGGGACAAAATCTGCACTTCTTGTGCTTTTGTTGTGTTTTTTAAAGTTTAGCTGGTTCAGCAGTTTGAGTTAGTGTGTATTTTCCCATGTATTGGTATTTTATTCCAGGTAGTTTAGGGGTTAAGGCTCTGGTTTAAATTTATATGGTAAATTTGTTGCATGTTAATGATATTACCTCTCCTTCTCCAATATGTCATCTCTCGACTGCTGTTAATTAAAGGAATATAATGCCTAACAAATTATAAAAAGTTAATAACTTTAGAAAATGCGTCAGACTGCTGACGCCTTATATTAACTTTATATTAACTTCTGTTTTGCACAAAAGAAACTGAGTTTTGTTTCCCATTACTTACATTATGTTTTACTGTAAGATAGACTGTACAGTAATTTTAGTAGAAACACAAACAAAACAAAAAACCTTTATTTTTGCAGACAGAACCAAGGCTCAAAATACTTTTGTATGTAACTATTAAAATAGCAGGCACCAAAATCTTTTAACAAGCCCCATATGGTGTACTTATCCTTCTTTTTCGGCACATTCGCCACGACTGCAGCCAGATCTGACTGAAAGAATTCCAACATCGACTGCTGTGAAATGTTCCACATTTAATTTGCAAAAAATTAAAAAGACAGGGTCAGGGTCATTCTCAAGAGGACTCCATTGATTAGAGAAAAAAAAATATGATTAGAGAAGGAAATTATGAACGTTATAAAGTCATTTGAATTAATTTACCCTTTAAGTTTCTCAAAACTTCACAATAAAATTCTTGATATTTTACATGCTCATAGTCAGGGTCAATCTGAAAATGAGTATTTTAAAATGTTGCAAACCTCTGATGTGCAACATTTTTTATTTAATTAATGAGAGTTAAAGAAATACGACATTTTCAATGTCAATATAATTTGAGTTGACTTTCCCCGTACAGTATTAGTACAGTGAAATTCTCATAGGAATATTTTGATATATATATTGTGTATGTATAATATCTTATGTGTATATATAATATATATGTGTCCAAACCTTTGACTGATATTGTATACGTAAAATATTATATATACATATATATATATATACACAGACACATATGTGTATATGTATGTATGTATATATATATATATATATACATATACGTATGTATATATATATATATATATATATATATATATATATATACACATGTACATATATGTGTGTATATATATATATATATATATATATATATATATATATATATATATATATATATATACGTATATATATACATATATGTATATGAATGTATATGTGTATGTATGTAAAATACACGGAGTTAAGAACACTAGTCATTAGAGCAAAATGCTCTTGCATGTTGAAGGAATGGTAAGAAGCCTCTCAACGTGTGTTTGTATTTGTGCATGTCAGTCTTTGTAGTCTAACACGGTGTATCACCTTTCATCTGTATTTGTGTTTTTAGAGGTTCATGCACACACAGACACGCACAGTGACGAGCTGTCTGTTTTTCTCCAGGCACTGTAGCGCTTTCATCTTCCCGTGTCAATCAACTTTGGCCTATGTTTTTTATCTTTTTGGATGGACACCCTGCAAGAAAAGCTTTTATGTCTGCATGCCTAACCTAATATTCAAACCCATAAAACTTTCCCAATGTTATCTTCATCTGACTAGTATAAATGCATCAATTTGAGAGATGCTAGGTTTAATCTTTGGGCCCATCAGAGATGACAGTGCAGTGAAATAATCAAAAAAACGTCTACAGCCGCTCTGCAGATTCCTTCGGTTATGAAGGCCAGAGATAAAAGAATGCCTTTGAGAAGGCATTCTATGCAGAGCCACATATGTCTCTCCCAATTTGGCCTACACTGCCAGCTACGCATACATGCACCTACTGTAATGGAAATGCACACAAGGACATGGTCATGCATGAATGTACTGAAATTTCCACACACACAAAGACATAAAGCTGTGCAAAGAAAGGACATGCCTGCACACACACATACACACACGCACACACACACACACACACACACACACAGTCAATGCACTTGTCATTACTCGCTCTGTCAAAGTAGATCATACAGGCATTAATTGAGAGTGCAATCATGCTGTGAGCCCACGGTTGAAAGGAACTGATAATAAGTTGTGATAGGTCCAGCTGATGGAAAAGCCAGGCAGGCTGCTGCCATGCACAGACACGCTGGGTGTGTGTGTGTGTGTGTGTGTGTGTGTGTGTGTGTGTGTGTGTGTGTGTGTGTGTGTGTGTGTGTGTGTGTGTGTGTGTGTGTGTGTGTGTGCCTGTGCCCTTGTGTTTTTACCATTGTGGAAAAATCAGGGATATTCTTTTATTTTCTGATTAGAAATAAGATCAAATTTAGACTTTAATTTTAGGGGACAGTTGGATAGCATCTGATTTAATTTTGTATGTAATTCATTTGCCGAAAAAGAGACTAAAAGTACAACAAGCAAAGTTAAAGATGAATTTGACTGATAGCATTGTTGTTATTTTCAAATGTTCTATAGATATTGCAATAATATCATTATCATGAATAATCAGGATAATCGTGATAATCTGATAGTGTGACATCCCATATTATTACATTTTCAGTCACAGTTTCATATTCAGTGGTTGCAGCTTGATTCCATTTCTCCTCTAAAATCTCCCCTGACTTTCTTTCATGGTTCAGATTCTCGGTATGGTGAGGAAACCTCATCTTTGCCCCCTGGGTTCAGCTTCAGTGCTTCACACAACCCTAAACCAATGCCACCCAAGCCACAAATCTGGCTTTGTAGCTGTTTACCTCTCTGTCTATATATATATATATAAGTGTGTGTGTGTGTGTGTGTGTGTGTGTGTGTGTGTGTGTGTGTGTGTGTGTGTGTGTGTGTGTGTGTGTGTGTGTGTGTGCAAGCAGCCCACTCTAGCCGCTTACTTGTCTTGTAGCGGCTCTGTATTCCTGGCATTGCTGTGGTCGATAAGACAGTGGCATGCAATATTAATGCAGCCTTCCACTGTGGTTGGACAGCCTCCGCTACTGTTTCAGAGGGAACTGAGAACAAACAGTGAGCCTGAAACACAGAGGTGAGTACAATTCAAGAGAGGAGGGGATCAACGAGTGGAGGGAAAGTGAGGGAGGGAGTCTAAAAGAGGAAAAAGGTGATAAAGACAGAGGATAGAGGGAAAAGAAAATAACAGACGGAGGGGAAAGTAGAGCAATAAAGAGCAAGGGAAAGTAGCTGAAACACAGGAGAAGCAGAGGGCAGCCGCAGGTCAAGAGAGGCAAAAAATGGGGAAGAGCAGTGGATGGAAAAATAATCATAGGTCAAGTAAAATTGGAAGCATGGAAGCAGGGTTGGGGAAAATGAGAAGGGGATGAAAGACTGATTTAGAAGATAAAAGTGGAATGAGAGAAAATCTAACAAGATGAGATGGAGGGAGAAAAAGTGAGGGAGAAGAGCTTAGAAAAAGTGAAAGATTATCAAAGCAGTTAAAGGAGAAGAATGATGAGAAAAACCGACCGAGCAGACAGATGGACAACGTAATTACACATTGTAAGGTTATCCAATATCAATACAGTAATAAATACTGATCCAAATGTGTGCACAGCCGGCGAACGTGAAACAGTGAAGTCTGCTTTCCACTTACGTGTCACTCACAAATGTGAGTGCACATACTATTACTCGCCCCGGCATAGCCTCTTTAGCCGTTGCCTGGCAACTTTGAAGCAATTAAAAGCAAGGGCCGCCCGTAACCTGACAGAATATATGAGTTTCGGAGAAAATGCTCACAGTTTACACGACTTTTAATTGACAGCACGGAGAACCCTGACCCAAATTTGCAGTTTTTTTTTTTTAATGTTGCACCAGGCTTTTAATGTGGGATTCTCGGGAGGAAGTGTTCAGAAGTCAGTTCTTCTTAAGTGGACTAGATCTCTCAAGGGGATGTCTCAACTGCTTTGGATGTCTCTCATTTGCCATATTACTTACTGTGTATTCCTCTCTCTCTCTGTCTGGCTCACTCCCCTGCTCTCTCTCTCCTGATACATTTGGGATAGGAATTCCAAAAAATGTTTTAAGTGTCAGCGGGTGGTAATTTATTCATGTTCTGTTGGTAGTTTCATGACTGCACACCAAGAGCAGAGAAAGAAAAGAGGCAACCTCCAGCTCAAGTTCAACGACATTTCCTAGAAACGGCAGTTAAATTATAGCCTTTCAACATGTAAATTCCCTCTGCTGTGAAGTTCACTGATTTGTCAGCAGTGCTCGTGTGTTGCATTTCTACGGTCGCACTCGGCGTAACCGGAGCAGCGCTGTTATTTTGCAAATAGAAGAGGGAGGTGGGGTGTGGGGACCCCAACCATGAATCTACATTTCAGTAATTCAGTTTCCGGTTAGGTATTTTCATTGCTGTCTGCCAAAGTTGTTTTCAGGGTGAGAGAGTTATGTGTGGAAAAACGCATAACTCAAAGCCATTACGGCTTGCTTTTAGCATCAAGTAACACTGAGTGAAGTACACTTGATGATGCATTATCAACTCTCAAGTGGACCAATTGTGGCTTTGGCTGTATTCATAGCCGTTTCCAAAGTCAGTGTATTTGTTAATTCGAGAGTAAAATAAAAAAAAGTAAAAGGACAGTCCTGTCCTGTTAAATCCTGCCTTTTGTAGATTGTCCAAGCTTTTTTTTTGAGGGCGAAATTACCATCAGTTCCAAAACTGCCATTTGTACAAATTGGTTCAATTTAACTTAATATTCAGTAACAATGAGAGAGAATAGGATAGATGATTGTCTGTATTGGGATTCGCTCCACAGGGAGAGCCTTTTTTAAAATAATTTCCACATTGGTGAAAGTTACCTTGACAATTGCCCATGTAATACATCCAAAATGTACAAAAACACATTCATACAAAATAGTACAACTGTTTGCTCTGATTAAATAGATATGAAAAGAAAATCTGTACCACCTACTTCATCATAATGATTCACTCACAACCTCTTCATTCAATAGCATCCCATTTTCTAAACACATACACACACACATATGGCCAACCTTCCCCTTGAGGCCACAAGTGTTTACTTTTCTGTTTTCCATTTGAGTCTTCATATTATCCAACACTGTATCTATCTTACATTGGCACTTGAAACCAGCAGGGTTAGTAACCATGTGGCACTGTGCTGTACACCTCATTCATTTCCTTTACCCGGTGGTCTCTAAACATTTACTTCAGAGTCAGTTCTTCTACACACACGCACAGAGATGGTATCTCAGGATCTACAGATCAACTGGCCAACATGGCTTCCGTTTAATCCCTCTATCATATAGTGTGTTCTTGACAAGGAAACTGCACGCTTTGCTTGATAACAGGAAACATGATGAGTGTGGGTGACTATGGGTAGCCTTGGGCCAGTCGATTACATATGGAAGGTTAACATAGATTTTTTAATGTTAAGGTTTTTAAGGAATATACATGGATGTTACATAGTTGCATATACTGAAGTTCTGCCTTTTGGGCTATTGATTTTCAGACATGATCTGTTGGATGAGCACTAACTATTCAACACTTTCAATTGCATGTATTTGCTGAGGCGCTAGATGTGCTTTTAGTACTGTTTAGTTCAGGGTGACTGTTTCTGAACACTTAGTAAGAAGCATGTCCTATGGGAGCAATTTAATAGTACACATTTAATGTTTAACTAAATAAATAAATACATTTATTTATGCCATTTTATATACAGAAGGGAGACAGATTAAAACAAAATCCTGAATAAATGAAAGGAGAAAGATAATGAATGCAGATGCTTTCATACAGGGACAAAAGTCACTGAATGAGCATAAAAATGATGTGAATCATATGCTTTGACATTCACTTCACTAGACCTCAGCTAAATTGATCTACTTTATTAAAATTTTTGGCCAACATGTTAGACGGCGCTCTAGACAGTGCTGGCCTTTTTGCTTTAAAATAAATATGGTCCGTTATCTAAGAGACATAAATTAAAATAAGTCAACGTTGACTTTTGGTTTCACGTCCGGTCACAGTGGTCTCCTGGATGAAAGTCCTGTGTTAGTTTGAGCCATCCATCCACCCTGAACATCCACCCTACGTGGACTTACAAAGACTTTGATTATAAACATACGTCAATAATCTGCGAGAAAATAACGTTTCCCTCAAAACGTAATTGACAATGTAGTTTTTGTCGTCTGGGAACATCGTTCTTAGGAGACCTGGCTGCTGAGACTTGAGTGGAGAGTTAGTCCAAGTCTAGTTGAATAAACTGTCATGAGATAACGAGCTTGGCTAACTTACAATTGCCATCCGTAAACATGCAAAGTAACTTTAAAAGGAAACCATTCTTCATTGTGAAAGTAGCTGCAGTCAGTTTCCAATAGACTCCAATGGTCACAACCTTTTACATCCGTAGAACAACCCACTTCTGCTGCATGTTCAGAGTCATCATTTTTTCCAAAATATGGCTCAATACTGTGCTTCCATCAAAGCTGTGGAGGGTTGAGGTGGGCGATATGAAAGCTGTGTATTTATTTCACCATGTTTTGGTGAAATGGTGACTCTTTGGAACTTACTGAGCGCATGTGGGGAGCAGACAAGTGGATTTATGCTGCACGAGTGGTTTTGAAGAGTTTCTATGGTTTTGACACAAACTTATCACTCTTTGAATCAACTGCGACCAACGTGAAGTCAATATGCCCACAGTTAGTTTGTAAAGAAGCAAACTACAAACTTTTTCAAGCCCTTTTCAATACTACAGGGGATGATCATTTGATAGTGAAAATATAGAATTTGGTGGTATCTCTGCTCCACTTCCAGTCATACTTTCCGTCTGGCATTGAACAAAATACTTCTCCCCTCAACACTTCAGCACTCTTGGCAAGTTGCCATTCTGTCAAATATGGTCAGCTAATGAATGAATACGTCAATCACGCATTAAAGGCCCAGAGAGTGGCAGAGTTACATATGTGGATACCTTCCTGCATTGTGACATAGACTTGACAGGCTGCTCACTATCACTTTCGGCTCCAGGAACAAAATATTTTAAATAAATCAAAGGAACAGCGTGGAAGTTGTTGAGGACATTTTGAGGAGCTGACAGTCGAGGCCACCAACACAGCAAATACCAATGTGAACGCAAGACATTTCCAGCTAAGTTTCCTGACAGCTGATCTAATGAAGTACCTGTAGCCACAATGGTAAGATCACATGCAATCTGAAGTACACAGGCGAAGTGTTGGCAATGCAGTTTGGCTCTGCAAATCATTATTAAATGATCAAGGCCATGCAGACGTAATTGATGCATTATTTCTGTTTTTTGGCACAATTAGTCATTTCTTGGCACCCTCTGTACTACTTGATAGTTCCATCTCCTTTGAGCTGAAATGCAAACCATAGATGGCAGGACACATGTTGATATCTAACTGTGAAGAATTATAATTGTATTATTGTAACTCTGGAGAGCCAGGCTCTTTCCAGGCTAATTTATCTCCTTTTGAGGTTTTCTTGCCATGTTAGCGTAATGTTTTGACATTGATTGCCCTGCAATTTGGTGCACATCCCCATGGCGCCCAGAGGATGTACCCTAATGACTTTGGTGGTCCCGTGACTTTTCATCTAGCGCTACCAGCAGTTTTCCTTTCCAGTGAACTATGTAAACATTTATTTGATAAGTGTCCCCAACATTATTTGTAAAGACATCTGAAGATTCTAGAAAAGGACTTTGGTGGTCCACTAACTTTTCCTGTATCGCCACGGGGTTGACATCTGTGGTTCACAGGGAAATGTTTATTGGATGGCTTGCCACAAACCTTCGTACAGACATTTATGCCCCCCTCAGGATGATGTAAAATACTTTTTTATTTAGTGCTATCATCAGGGTAAAGTTTCTCCTTTACTTTGACCAAATACTTGCTGAGACTATTAACATTATCACTTTGTGCCCCAGCCTTGATCCTATTCTTGTTAAGTGGCCGCACACACCAATTTCTTTTCTCTGACTTGTTCTTGTTGATCAGCCAAATGTCGTCATCTTGTTTTCTGAAGAAGAAATCAGAAACCCGACTGTAGTATAGAAGTGCAGTGTGTATCTGACCAAACCCACAGCTGTATGCATCCAAATAGTAGTATTTAAGGCACAATGAGTAGACATTTCTTAAATAAAACAAAAAAATAACATGTATTGACTCATACAAATTTGATCCCTCTTAATCATCAGTTATGACACACTAGATGTGTGTGGCGGTGTCTGTATCTGCAGAGAGTCTGCCCACTGCCTGGATTTCCAATTTTCTTTTCATTTAGCTGTGTTCTGGACAATTCTGGGCGTCAGTCTCTCGGCTGGGTGCCAGATCGTCAGCACGGATCCAAGAGGAAACAGACAGAACCAAAAAAACATAAGTATAGCAAGGCGAAGCGCCAAGCGGACGGAGCTCATTTCAAAACTAAAGCGAATCTGGGGTTGGCTTTCAAGCACCCTGTCCTACGTTGAGCTGGGTGAGGAAGGGCCAACTTTGTTGAATGTTGTGTTGACAAAGCGCAACCGAGAAATCCTCGTTCATTGTGCCTTTGACAAAGCTATAGTCTTTTCTTCTTCAGCATTCATACATTGTATGTAGATAACTTAAATCTTTCTATTAATGGAAATTGTTATAGGGTATAAGTTGCATGACTATATATAATCAGGGTAATAATCCATCTGTTGTAGGGTGAAGGTGCACACACTTTGTCTTTATCTCTCCCTGTACAAAGCTGCAAACTCTCGGGTTGAAATTAAGTGAGTTCAGCACCACTGCACTGTGGAAGGGAAGGTCTAAATCAGACCCTGTGATACTGACAATTTACATCTAGTAATTAATATGCTACATCATGATTTGTACGGTCCTGCCTAAATGCATTAGAATGTGTGTATTAATGTGTCTTTGCCTATGGACACATAAACCCGTCTTTCCTTTAATCCCCCTACCCTCTCTCTTTCTCTGTGTCTCCCTCCGTCTTATTCATGCATCATGCAATCATACCCACACAGAGCCCGATTTGTTTTCTGTTACTTTAAACAAATCTGTAACAAAGTAAAGAGAGCTGTTTGAATATTGCACTCGCTGTATTGCTCCACTGAGCTGTCAGCTTTAGGGGAGGCATTTGTACCAACTTTTAATGAATTCTTCCCAGTGCAATACATCAACAATTCAAAATACTTTGTGTCACATCTGTTAGAATCTCCTCTTTCCTTCTCTGAGAGCATGCTTGGATGAGTGTTGATATAAAGTCAAATATTATTATAAAGACATTGTTTTAATACATCTACACCCTTTAATGACTTTAAACAGTTACCGTTAATCTTTTATTCCATTTTGTCACTTTTTCTTCCTCTTGATCGTGCAGTTTGAGTCCTCTGCTCCTTTTTAACCTCGTCTCTTGTGCTCATTCACTTGATCTTTATCAATTCCGCCACTCATTTTTCCTCACAGCTCTGGTGCCCTTTGCCCTAAGCTTTGTCAGGGAGCCCAGGGAGCCCCTTCGAGGCATCAATTTCTAATAACACTGTCCTCCCCGCTCACCTCATGCCCGTCTAGCTCTAATATAGGAGACACATATTAGCATGTACATAAGCTCCCATTCACCCACTGCATACATTGACTGGTTAAATCGGGAGGACTTCATCACAGTGACTGCCCGGAGACATCCACCAGTGCTCCAGTCTGCAATTAATCTGAAATGGCCAGCCTTAGTCAACGCTCCTGTCGCCCATGGTTACAAGGCTGACCTGCTTCAGAACAGATTGCCTCCTGCTGTCGGGTGATGTCATCATTGTGAGACCTCAGCACCATCAGTAATAAATTACTGGTGAGAGGGTCAACCTTGTAGCTGTAAGTGAGGAAAATACTATTAAGATTAGATAGAATTACATGAGATCCATAAATGAAAAGATGGTTGTTAATCAGGATGTGTCGAGCAGTGTATTTATGATTTGGGTTATCCTACATGGGTTGAACATTTGTGTGTTCTGTCACATGCCACATCCATCTTTCTTTTTAATTATCTTTATATAACATTTGGTACTTAGAAAGATGGGAACAAAGGTGCAAAACTCATAGGATAATATTGTTAAATTTATTGTTTTTACAGTACTTTATATACAATAAAAGAATACATGATTTGCATTGTTTTATACAGTATTTAATTTAATACAGCTATGTAATATGTGTAGTTCATCCATCCACTATGGATGGACTATGGACTATATTAAATACATTAAAAAAGTAAAAAATTAAATTGAAAAAGACAATATTAATTCATCACTCATTTTTAAACTTTGCCGGATATAATTTGTATTTAATTAATTTCTGTTTTATTTAAAAGCTGTCTTTTGAAAAGGAGCATTTTGACATATAAATGTATCTTATTAAATACAAATGAAAAACTGTTGTATTAACCTGTGGGGGTCTTTACTCGAAAATACGAAAAATACCTACAAACGAAATATCCAAAGTAAATTGAAAGCTGATCTTCAAACATTTGCACCAGATGCATGATTTTGGTCTCATTCAAAATATAACTCTCTTATTACATCTCTTGCATAACATTGATTAATTACTCCAAGTGCTTCTGGCACTGAGTAATAGTGGTCTGAATATACAGAATTTTAAGAAAATATACTCCGCCTGAAGTTTGTTGTTGAAAAAGATGCCTGAAGATGGTATAGCTGGTAGGTATGGACTGGAAAACACAATAACATAGCACCAAATGTTATGAAGTAAAACTTAATTTATTAGACATATTTTACTAAGAGTAACACCAGGCGTACACAAACTGTGCATGTGTACATATTATAATATTTATTAATAAAA
Source organism: Cottoperca gobio (assembly GCF_900634415.1). Classification (NCBI taxonomy): domain Eukaryota; kingdom Metazoa; phylum Chordata; class Actinopteri; order Perciformes; family Bovichtidae; genus Cottoperca; species Cottoperca gobio. Next base: position 20,503,876 of record NC_041355.1, on the reverse strand, counting down.
TAACTATTATATACCCAATTATCCCTGCCATTAGTAATGACATAAAGTAAGGGAAGTATAAATACATTTCTTGTAATATTTTTGTGTTTTTGTTGTATTTTGTAATTAATAAATACAATTGTGAAAAAGATTACAACATTTGAAAAGATAAAAGCATGAGTGTCAGATGTCTAAAGATCGAACAATTCATTGGCTACACAATAAAAGTGAGCTGCTGCAGGCTCCATCTAAACAGAAGAAGAGGGCTGGCACTTCCTTATCAGGTTGACACTGATTGGCCTTGATGACTTTAGGAATCAAGAGGCAGCGCCGATTGGCTCAGATCAAGTGTCAATCGAACAGCTGATGCCCGCGCTCCACGTGGGTATCAGCTATTCGGCGATTAGCTGATTTCAAAGATTGCAACAGCTGTTCATGGGCTTTTATCAATGTGACTATGTTCAAGATGGATATGTTTTTTACTGGAAATGATGTGTGGACATTGACAATGAACCTGGAAGTCTTTTTTTTTTAATCATCACTGCCGACAGGACAATAATGAGACCTAATAGGTAAGTTATGGGTTTGACTGTGAGTGTGCTTGCTTATGTGATATGCCTACTGTACTTGCTGTGATTTTGATCTCAAAACAGTTTATCTCACTAAATAGATGAGATTTGAAGCTTTCTAAAAATATGCGATATTGCGCAATAACTCCAACTACAGCTGACTGGGCACAGCTGTAGTGCCTCTGAAATCTGGATGGCCCGCTGGCGGGCGTTCCACCTGGTAAGAGGTGTTAAGACAATAAGGAAGAAATAACATTGTATAATTGTTTTACAAGCAAATACATTTTTTTTAACTTTTTGTATAATATTACAAAAAGCTAAATCTAAATAAAAACAAATTGTAAATGAACATTTATAGCATTAAAAATTACATTTGATATATAATAACAATATTGTCCTATAATGTCCTAGGCGGACATACAAAACCCTTTCTCCACCAAACAGTATGTTACCTCTACGGTCATAACACTCTGATCAGGAAGTCACTTATTACCACAAAAAAAAGAATATGTGCTGGTTTGAAACTGTCAAATTCACAGCTCTATATGGTTTGACAATAGTTTAGCTTGCAAGCTAAGCTAAAAATATTAGCTCCTCCAATGTAAATATCCACTGGAACATTGTGCAGCTGCTTAGCCTCCTTGTCTAGCTCGACAGCTCTGGCAGTAAGACAAATTCCTATCATCCATTGTTGAGTTCTCCCGTTTATTCTGAATGGATGTTAGGCCTTTTAACCAGCGGCTGCAATTAACATGTCATTTCTTGGCTGTCAAAATGCTGTGTGTGTGTGTGTGCACAGACTGGCGTAATAGCTAAATGATAATTCCGACCACATATGCAGCATTAACTATCATGAGTGAGAAGCATATCATTTTTCATATCCCGAGTTCTTCTTCTCATCATTCCTTACCTTCTGTTTATTTTGACAGCATGCCAGGAGAAACATGTATCTTGATGTGATCCTTTCCTCTCGTACATACAACGTGGTAATTATTAATAAAGACAAGCTGTGCACAGTGGAATTCTGTGTTATATCGTGTCACATGTATATTTCGACATCATTCCAGCTGCCGATTGCTCAGCGCCAGAGCGGCGTCTGAAGGGTGTGGTTGTTGGAATTTGTTGAGATGCATGTACTGCCTGTTTGCAGCTAATGTCAAACAAGGTAGAAACATTTTTTTATACTACAATACAATATAAGTATTAATCATACAAGTATAAGTAATATGTTATAGTTGGTTAGGGTTATTGTACCTCAGCAAAGCCAATGTGTATTACGGATTTAAAGGGTTAATGTTTCATTATAAATTATTAAGAATGATGTAGCAACAAGGTCCCAGTTATTCAGAACAATCCATATACTTACAATACATACTTATTTTTTTTCCTTTGATCAAAACAAATAGCGCCACATAAATAAATTGAGTTTAAATTAAAGGTGCCCTGTAAGTTTAATTTAAAGGTGCAGTGAGGAGTTTTCTTATGAACAAACAAAATCTATTTTAACATAATTAAGGGCTGCCTAAAGTGGGGCTCGTTGTCCAAAGTTGGCCCATTATGTTTTAATTATAATATAAATAGCTATTTATATGATCTTTTATTTTTTTTAAGTACAAATGCTCTTTAAATATGTAGGATTCCTAATTATTAATGATGCTAGTACTATTTAGCATCTTAACATTAGAATGATTGGATCTCTCTCTGGGTGTCAAACTCTTGAGTGATTAAATCTCATCTCAAAATCGTTTTATCCTTACAGGCATTTTATTGATGCTTTGCGCTGTTGTTTTTGTATTTTTTCCAGTTTTTGTTGCGAGTGTGTTCAAATTGTCTTCAAATACTTGTATCATATTTTCTTCTCTATCAAGTGTACTTATGGTCAATCAAAATTAGCCATTTCAAGAGTTGACATTTTCAACAATTCTTTTACTTTAATTTTTTTTACTTTAAATAGACTAAACAATAATTAATTTATCAAAACAAAAAAAAACATCTGAGTAATCTATCAACAAAATAATTTACTGTTTGTCTTATGAATAGAGACCCAGTCAAATGGAATCGAGTGGTTTCTCCTGTCACCTTCATGATGATGGTAAAAGTTAGCTGTTGTCAAAACTGAAAAAGCCTTTCAGGTGATTGAACTCTCTACAAAAATAAATGAAATGCAGTTACTTTTCAAAAAATTAAAATAAATAGTAGAACAAGGTTATTAGGTGCTGTCTTTGAAGTAAATGGGTGTTTGTCACTAAATGGAAATCATTTTTATCAAGTGTTGGATAATAAATAAATAATAATAAAGTTGCTCACAGGGAACTGGCTCACCACAAAAATAATAATAAAATGTGAGAAAACTGAAGAGATGTAGTTGCATCACGTGTGTACAACAAGTGACACCATCACATTTCATGTCACGCATGTCATGCAGATTGTCTTATTGTCACATTGCCCACATGTTTTCCCCCCACGCTTCTAGTGAAAAGGAAGTTCTCAATGCTAAGGAGGTATTTGTTCTCACTGCAGTTACAAAGTGAACACTGTAAGGAATGCGTGTCACATTTTTATGTTAGGTACTACAGAATGTCAGTGCATTGTGCCTTATCTTCTGTGGAATTATCCGTCTTGTGTGGGACTGTTTTTATTTGTATGCTCAGTGAAAATACAGCAATTTAATAATATATACAATATATACACAGAGACATTCACATCTGTATAGTATGATCTATCACACTTACACCTGCATACATACCTAAGCATAAATACAAAAGCCTGCACAATCCCAAATTCCATTCATGAATAATGCTTTTGAAAAATCACCACTATTAATTTTTGAATATAATATGGTTATAAGTATGATTAAAGTTAGGCCCAGAATACCATCATGGTTATATAAACAATATGTGTGTAAAGAAAACTACACTCATCCCTGGTATGAAACAGGATGTGACCCGTAGTCCCCACTATCCAAGTTAAACATGTTCCCCCCCCATTACCACCACCCCGACCGCCACATATGCAAGTGTCACGCTACTTCCTGCATTGGCAGTGATCATTGGTATTTGGAATCAGGTACCGGCAGCATCAGCCAATGCAAACCTCAGTCTATCTGACTTAAAAAATAGCAATTCTGTAGCGAACAACACTGTGTCACCCGCCATGCACACATAGAAAAAACAGGATAATCCCAGGACGTAAATATATATTAAAAGCATACATGAATTAAATTGGAAACAAACTCACATGGATGTATTTTAGATATATTGAGTACTTCCTTTCAAAACAAAATTAAAAAACTGCCAACCACTTCCTGCAACATCATGCTATGGTCGCAGTAGACTTGTATTACCTCCTCACTGGACATACAGTATATTAAAACTTAGCTGTTAGCATTTTCTATGCAGCAAGCTGTGTCAAGCTACGACTTGAGCAACATTGATGTCAGTATGGCATGAGGTGTTTTTCTGTGAACATGACAATGCAGTAATTGGGGTTGATTGCCTTGATAACGTGTTAAAGATGTGCTCACACAAACTGCAGTAAGCACCCGTCACCTGCTGCTCTTCATCCAGTCATCAGGAATTCTCTTTGATTATTTCTTTCTTGAATATTAAAAACTTATCTGTTTTGTAGAGACATGCAGTGGTGGAAGAAGTACTCAGATACTGGATTTGAGAGAGAATACAATACCTACACACAATATACAAATTCCTAATCAAAAGTAAACAAAATGTACTTTGTGTCAAAAGTATAAGTACTCATTATGCAGAAAACAGCTCCTGTGACTAATCTGTTATCACATATTACAGTATTAGATTAGATTGTTTGTACTTATGCACCAATGTATAAGCAGCATTTTACTGTTGTAGCTGGTCAAGGTGGAGTTTGTTTAATTTAAGTTTATATCCCGCAAATTACTATTAGTCATTTTTTAGTATATGTTGAAATTAAAATAAAAAATGAACTTGGACAATTTTCAAATCTTTAGTATTTGTTATTAATAGGTATACATGGAATCGCAGTTTCGGGCTTCCGGTGGAATCGCAATGCATTCTGGGGTGGCAAGACTAGAAAAGTGAGCACCAACTCCACAAGCGCCGCCATATTGGATTTATTCTCTACGTGTTTAAATTTTACTTAGCTTATTCTTCAAGCGTGTTTACATTGTATTTGGCTAGTTTTTAGTGTGTAAGCATCGCTCCTTCTAGTTATGGGATTTGAACACCGGAATTGTGTGGTGAAAAGATGTTCGAGCAGTGGGAGAAAGCTAAATAAATGGGCAGAATCTCATTGTGAGCTTCACGATTGCAAAAATTGCGACTGCAAGCTTATTCTTCAAGCGTGTTGTAAACAAACCTACTACTCTACAATGAGTTCTGAACTCATTTCTTATGATGAGGTTCAGATGTGGAAAGTCGAAGCTTAGAAAGTATTTTGCCGCAGGCGGAATTTAAAGGTTTCAGTAACAAAACTGGAGCTTATTGCCAGGGTGTTTGCTGCATCAGAGATGGGCATTGAGGAGCAACCAACAGCTAACGAAAGACTTTCAATCACAGAAAAATAAAAGACTAAGCTTTTGGTTATGCCGAGTGGCGTTTCAGTGCCTGATCCCTTGACATTGCAGGATGGCTGGGTCAATGAAAACAACAGCATGACTTCTTGGCCGCCGATATACCTCAGCGATATAACATTATCTTTAATGTCTGACCGCCCAGGGAACGATGTCGAGTTTCATAAACAAACTTTGAATGAATACAAAGAAGGCAAAGCATTTAGACTGTTTGACTCTGGCTGGTTGAAACAAATATCTTTCAATCCTCTCGCAGATTCTGAGTATTGCTTTTTGAAAGCAAAATGTTCTCATTCAATGAAAGTTTCCCATACGCCACATTCAGCATGGATCTGCGCAGTCAAGAAAACTGGCGATATCATAAGTGCTTATTGCAGTTGTGTTGCAGGGTAAGCTATTATACATATATACCTAACTTGTGTTTGTTAATTATTCTAAAACTCAATATATAGAAAGTACATTTGTCAATATATAAATCAAGTAGATCGACTACATACCCCAGGTCGAGTTCAGGATCAGGGAATTCATTTGTTGGTTTTCTTTGCATGAAATGCTCACTGCAAATCTGCCAAGATTTCTTGGGCTCCCAAGACTTCCCATTGTAATCCTGTGTCTTTACAGCTTTGGTCCATGCTAGCCTTCTGTCTTTGTTCTTTAGTGCGGTTGGAAATGGAAATAGTTCGAACGGGGGCTTGCAGTCGCAATTTTTGCAATCGTGAAGCTCACAATGAGATTCTGCCCATTTATTTAGCTTTTTCCCACTGCTCGAACATCCTTTCACCACACAATGTCGGTGTCCAAATCCCATAACTAGAAGAGCGATGCTTACACACTAAAAACTAGCCAAATACAATGTAAAAACACTTGAAGAATAAGCTAAGTAAAATGTAAACACATAGAGAATAAATCCATTATGGCGGCGCACACACAATGTCATTTATTTTAGGTCCCTCGTAAATGCAGATTTGTTACTGCTTACTTTCTACAAGGTAATGTATGTGCTAAATATTTACACTGTAATTAGCGGACTGTAATCTAACATGTTGGGTTATAAACACATTGTGTGTTTTTAAATGAAAACTCTTATCCACTGTGTAATGGGTATCCATTATCACCTCATGAATGGTAGATTTACGGCAACCATTTCTGGCATTTTGGGGGTGGACTGGGAAACAAATTGGGCGCAAAATGAGTGAAGACAGTTTCCCCAGTGACCATACTGCCTGCTCGGGCTGGACCATCAGTCGACATCAAAACAGTCTCTCACATTTGCTTATCTCCCGCAGGCAGCAGGCCTACTATTCACTGAACAGTTGCAGTTGCCCACCCTCATTTAATGACATTTGTTGTTTCAATTCCACTCCAAACAGTTTCCTCTTCAAGTTTAGCAGAGAAAGAGGCCGGAGCAGGGAACAATCTCAGCCTTTTATATTAGGATATTGACTTTCAGTTTGCTGTGCCAGGGCTGCTCTCTTCTGACTCTGTTTCCAGAGTTATTTTCTCTCCCTGCACTGTTTACCTGAAGGGGTTTTCAAAGGTTTGGCATTTGGCATTTTTTATTTAAATGTCCATGGTCTGTAACCCTTTCCCCATGTCACAAAGACCTTCACGTCAAAATTGTAAAATTAGAACGCATATCCATTGCAAAGCAGAAACAGATGTGCATGAAGCAGAATCTAGATTATCATTTAAATGCAGTGATAGATAAATACAATTAAGAGACATAGTATTAAAATATTAGAATGCTTAAATGTAGTCAGAGTGATTCCAGATGATTTACAGCTAAATATCTATATCACGCAGTTACTCTCTCACTGTTAATCGTACATGTGTTTCCATGGTGAGCACATGTGGAACTGGGAAACCAACACTAGGATTGCTTACATGTGGGTTTTGGGTTAAACTTTGGATTTCTGGATTAGCTTTGACATTAGTGAGTGTTAAACGCTTTTGGTTCTGGATTAAATTGTTTCCTCATTCAACTCATACATTAATATCAAATGTGTAGCTTTGCCCTGATAGAACTGGCATTAAGAGCTTAGTAAATTTGCTCAGAAAAGACCAAATTAATGACCATTGCCGAGACTTAGATGCGCTTTTATTTCAGTTACAGTACATTAAGGGGATTTAGCTAAAATTTGGATATTGATAAATGACAACCAAGCCTCACTCTTCATCTAAACTGTCGCTTTTCATGCTGTTTTAACAATGTTAAGTGTGCCAGTACACATACAGAATGTTTAATATTACACACCCGATCAGAATCTCGCAGTCATGTATTTCCTACCTTTCAAATTGATATTCCAACATTAAATGTGTTTTGCCATCTCTCAGTTATCCCTCTCTGCATTTCTTGACACAAATGATTAGCTTCTGGTATGCAAAGTGATTGTTACATGAATCAGGCTGATCTCATTAAGAACAGATTACAACAATATAAGACGGTGCTAATAATAGATAATTAAACTAATCTGTTCTAAATGGAAACAGAATGTTAACAGGGACAACACGGAAACAACATTTAAAGACAAAGCCATTTAAGAGTTAAAAAGTGAAAGGCATTAATTATTAAAGGTTCAATGTGTAATTCTGAGCCACCTGCTCCAAATAAATAGGGGGCAGTATTACACCTTTAAACTGGGTCTATACAATCTCTAATGTTCATATTTTAGTTGTAGTAGTTAGTGACCGCAGCAACAGGGAGTTTGAAGTTCCCCGGTGCTGTGGCTGAACTCGAGCTAACTGAAGCTACGCTGTATCCCGGGGCAGTCGACAGCTAAACGCTCGGAGAAACAGCCTCCTGGTGGCTGTGAGGACGAGGTGAGGTGGTGCGGGTGGTGTTCTTGTTTCTGCTACTTTGAATGTAATCCAATAAACAAACCATAAAAGGAAACGGAACATGGCTGTAATATTCACAAGAGAGTCAGGCAGCTGTACTTCTTCTTCTCTGTACTGAGGGCAGACTGGAGCTACAGAGACTCACTGTCACCTCTAGAGGAACAAGTGGTATTACAGACACAGGGAGTGACACTATTTTCAGTAGGTATCTCTCAGCAACACAAGTAGACGTCTTTGACACGTCAACACTGTTACATCTTCACATTGTTTTGATAATGTTAGTTCATTCTTTTAATGTTTTAAATTTAAATTCTGGCACATCTTACACATTGAACTTTTAAGTGATTGAGTTGATTTAATTTCTGAAAATGAATCTGCAAAGTACATTTTATTTGTCTGTAAAGCCAGCATGTGCTGTATGAATAATCACTGGAATACACTTCATGCCGATAAATATTTCTGTTTTCATCTGTTACCGTTCTTGTCTATTTAACAAGAGTCTACAGCCATGCTAGCAGCTCTGTGAGGCTGTGCTTGGCCACAATGATGCATTGAGCTAGATGCTAAGGTCAGTATGCTAACATGTTCACTATGATGATACTAACACGCTGATGTTTGGAACGTATAATATTTACCACGTTCACCATCTTATTTTAGCTTGTTAGCTTGCTAATATTGGCTAATTAGCACTAAACAAGTGCAATTGAGGCTGGTCATAAACTAAAGTATTGGGACAAATAAAAGATAATTCATCCTGAGTGGTATCTGTATGTTGGTACCAAATTTTCATTTGAATAAATATGTATTGCAGTGATTCCTCCTTATTTATTCCTCAGGAGGCTACAACTGTCAGCCCCATGAGGGAAATGCAGACGAACCAGGAATGCTTGTACACAAACCTTTATGCCATTTCATCCATATTCATCTGAAGTTTAGCTTCTAGTGGTGCTAGAAAACTCATGGGATAACCAAAGTCACCAGGATTCATCCACTATGCACCATGAGTGTACCAAATTCCATGCTGATCCATGGTATAGTTTCAAAATATTCTCACGGTGGAGATGGATAGAGGATGTGTCAGTGGATCACCATAGTCACAAGAACACATCCTCTGGGAACCATGAATGTCTTTATCAAATCCATCCATTTTCTAGATCCTCTGGGAACATTTTCGTCTGAAACAAAGTGGTGGGCCGGGCCAACAGAACAACATTGCCGTCTCAAGAGCAATGCTGCCAGCCATAATTCTAGATTATTCTTCAATTTTTCAATAACATATCCTCATAACAAGTAGAAAGTAGTGTGTTAATAGTGCCAGTAGTTTATTCTGTAGAGGGAGTGCACTTACTGGGAAAAAACATTTTAAACCCATAAAGAATGTGTTAGATGAACTTCAAAAGAATATACTCTACATTATATATTAAAGACATTTCCATACACATGCTCCTTTACAAGTTGGTATGATTTTTAGATTTAGTTCTTTATGGTTTTCCATTTCCAGACATCAAAAAAACTGTCCGATTCTAACGCTGTTATTAAACTGGAAAGGAGAAAGAAAGCAAACTTCGCAATCTAATATCAGATTATTCTTTTAGACACCTCAGTTACACAATTACACAAAGTAATCCTAATCAATATGAGCCAAATAAGATCTACAGAGGGACGCTAATAAGACATGCTAATGATGCTAAGTGAAGCCAATCGCTCAAAAGTGACAGACTAACAGGCAGCCAAATAGCCCACTCTCAACAAATCTTCTCAGAAACTTCTTTCTAACACATGCGGAGAGACAGATGGATTCTCGGAAAGACCGATGGCTAGCTGAGAGGGGTTGTTGCACCATTTGTAATGGCTGTCTCACATGCGACAGCCAAAACTAAAATAAATCTGTTTACATACACATATAGCGCAGAAAACACATTTTCACTGACAGGATCTATTTTACAGCAGGTCAGAATAATCACATCACAATCGGATGCTTACCATTAATGTGAAAAAGACAGCCTTTATGTAATTAAATTCTCCTCATCCTAAAGCACTCAAGGAATTAGTTTGACTCAATTATCAGTGAGACTCTGGCAACGTTCCTTCTTCTTTTGTGCATGCACGTCCAAATTTATTCAGACAGATCCTCAGCAGACCTGAAAAATGATTATTTTATGAGCAAGTGAATGCCTTTCATTGAGGACATACTTTTTGCAAATGGATTTACCAGATGTAAGATACTTCATTTGCACTGGTTTGACCTGCAGTATAGCAAAATGTCGAAGGAACCATAAGAACATGTTGTTGCCATATGTGTCCTCTGCATTTATTCTATTGGAGTTGATATAATGCGAGCAGTGATTAAGAGATGAATGAACATCAAACTATTTACTATGTGAAATATTTTTGATCCATTCTCAAGATGTTTGAGTCTTTTCTGAGGATGTGTAGCTTCTTTTGCTGTTGAGCTTTTCACACTTTCTTTTTCTCAGTCCTTGGCATAACAAGAAAGCGTGATCAATAAGCACTCGGAACATTAAAGTTGGTCTTTGTGGCGAATTGTGAGATACACGTCGAGTTGAACACTCTCTACACCTTCACTTTGGCTGGCAGTGCTCACTCTGTACACCCCTGTACACAGGAGATATGTGCCATTTTGCTTCTTTTCCAAAGGTTTTTTGCAAAGGGAGCCAAGCTGAAGAAAGCATGCCAAACTGGCAGCACACAGTTGTATTAAGCACTCTTTTCATGTAAGAACTGCACACAAATGGCCCCCTATAACACGCTAACAGGTTTGTCTTGGTAGAAGAATAAAGAGGGGAGAGAGAATTGTGTGAGTCTATTTACACCATGGCACTGGACCCTTCCACCTCCGTATATGTGTGAGAATAAAGCATCTAATCTTGCAACTCTTTCCATTGCCAGAATACACTTGTCATTGGCATCTATTGTGAAACACACAGGTTCTGATGTTTAAAAGACCTTGATTTGCACCTAATTCAACCCAAGCGCACATTATTTTGCTAGAAGTAGCAGCACTAGTGCAACAATACATATTATATAAGTAAAAACATTTTTTAATACAAATATAACAAGAATGTTATTTGAGGGAAACATTGTCAAAAGTACAAGCTATTGCTAAAGGGAACGACATTCCAGGGTAGAATTGTTTCCATGGAGACCCTTCTTTGTTAGCCATGCAGTTGTCTAGCAATTTTAATAATGATACAAAAAAAATATAAGCGCACTTTTCATTTGCGTAAACAAAACTCAAAGTGCTACAGAGTAAAAACGATGAGCAAAATATACATAAAAAAAAAAAAAAAAAAAAAACATTTGATAGACAGACAAGACAACACTTTAAAATGGTTAAAGTCTAGCAAAATGCTCTGTTAAAAAGATGTTTTTAGGCCTGCTTTAAAATCATGTGAAATGTGTCAATGTGAAAAGTGAGTTGTGAATAAAACAAAATATATATTTTTTTTAATTTGAGAAAAAAAAAAACACCTTGAATTTCAGGCAGTGGACAATGGTAGGGGAAACACTGGTGTGTGTGTGTGTGTGTGCGCGCACCCATGTATGTGTTATGAGGGTTTTTGAAGGTGCATGCGAGGTTGTTACCAATTCACAGCGAGCCCCAGAGACTGCGCTATTCTACATAAAAAGATCACTGTTGCATATTCAGATGATCTGTCCCACGGGGGTCATTAAATAGCATGTTTCGAAGGATCCAGCAATCTCACACTGCTGTTAATGAGCTATGGTTATGGCTTTATTAATACTAACATGTGTTAGCCGGTCTTTATGTGGACATCCTTATGGATAGAAAAGAAAGAAAATGTGGGTGTTCTCTGTGTCTGAGTTGGCTCAGTTGAGAGAAATGTGTGTACATTCACTCGGCTCACTGCCCATCAGTTACTCCAGACTTTTGAATATGCAGTGTGCATTAACTGTTGGGTGTCAGTACCGGAGCACTCATATTTTGGGAACAGATATGCGCTGCCAACCTCATAAGTGATAGGAGACACTTGACAGCATTGTAATTCAGCGCGATGGGAAGCGAGCCATCCCCCGACTAGTGACAGAGCTCTAATTGTGGTGCAGCAGCTGAAAGCCTGTTGACAACCATTTCCATGCATTAGCGAGAACCACTGTACTTTAGTTCCATTAAAACAATGTCTCTCCAGCCACTCCTAAGCTAAAAACAGGCCACTATATTTTGAATCTGATGGAGTGAGATTATAAAACATTACATCCTGATGCCCTAACATGCAGTAAATGTATAATCAAAGCATCTGCAAACACATAAATGCTTAATGCAACTTTTAAGAGTTGAGCACAAAGCATGAAATGCCTTGTTGTTTCATTTCAAATATCTAACACAAACATTTTAAGTTGATGAATATATTTTCTGATTCTCTGTGAATTCAAACACCCAGGTGACTTCAACAGTAGAATGACTGAGTATGTTAAACAAATTATTTCCGTGTGTTGGCAGCGTAAATCTCTTTACCTGCTGCACTCTTCTTTTTGATCTTGTCTCTCTCTTCCTACCTCGGTGTTTATGTTTCGGTGCGCTGAGTTTTAAGCTTTTCCTCTTGGCCAATGAACAAGCAAGACACATCTGGTGGGGTCATCTCAGCCTGTTGTGTCGTCTGCAGTATGTTCTCTCACACATGTTCCCACATGCTGATTAACTTTAAAACAAACCAAAGAAGACACAGTTACAGTGAACTTTTATTCATCTCTATGTAGACAACGTTGTTCTCCGTTTCATTATCTCCCTTTGTTAATAATAACCATGTAAGCAAATTACCGTAATTCCAATAGACCCATCTGCCTGAATTATCAGACTTGCTGTTTTTTTGGCTGAATTTATAAGTAGACAGTACTGACATTTACTACTAAAAAGATTCTGAATTCTACTTTAAATAACTTGGTTGCCTTTTAAGTGAGACATTTCCTGCTTGATCACATGGTCAGTGAGATCAAAGCAGCCCAGACAGTACACCTTGGAGGCAGCGAGGATATGTTGATCTCTTCAGCAGTCGGTCCCGCCTCGCCGATAACGAGAGCAGGACCACAGAAGCAGAAACGTTCTCATCCCAGCACGGCGTGTTTTTCTCATTGTCAAGAGGCAGCTTTGCGTCTGATTCAGGGTCAGGTGGACGGGGCTCGGGAAAAAAACCTGCCATGCTCGCTACATCTGCTATTATCCGCATCCACTGAAAGGTGGCCTTGACAGAGCTCCCACCAAATGGCTGCCGGTGGATCTGCTATGCCAAAGGCAAGAGAGGCAGAGAGTGCGCCGTCTAACAAAGCCATTGCTTGGCTCTGATAGTGGGAGTGGATGCTAAAGCTAAACTACAGAGCAACCCAGGCATGTATTAGAAACAGGGCCTCATTCCCATAAGTGTATTTACCTTCACCAAGGAGCCTCTGTTGTTGGTTTGCTTGTATGTTTGTCAGCAGGATTGTGGACAAATGACTGGCCCCATTTTCATTGAACTTGGTGGGAGGGTGTTGCTCTGGCCAAAGAAAAATCCATTTAATTTTTGTGCTAATCCGAATCACCGGGCATACAGTATACACACAATATTTGTCACATATGGAAACAGCCTTGATGGTGCTCTGGGCTCCACTAGTTCCTTTCTAGTTTATCATGTTTTAGAAAGACGTTTCACAGTTTGCCGTTGGTGAAAATGCAGCACTTGATCCATGTTTACCTGGGTTCTACTGCACACTTCTACAGCACTAATTCCATCAGCAGGCTTACACATTTGAGGTTATGTTTTTAAGAGAAATACGTTTTTTTAGCTACTAATTTATTCTGTGTCCATGAAGCTCAAAACTTCATGCACATGTTTTTCACATTAACGGCTTTTCAGTGGCACAAAGAGTATGTTCACACTTTTAACACTAGAACATTTACCCGCAGCTGTAACTTTGTTTCAATAACATATTAAATTCCAGAGCGCGCTACATAACACACTTTTAGGAAAAGTCACAAACCCCAGTCTGTGACTTTTGTCTGTTGTTAAAAATGGTGAAGATAAAGCCAGATGAATTTTTTTTTAATAATAACATTTATAAAATTGATAAAATGTACCCCTATAGAAAATGCAGTAATTTTTGCGGTATTAATTTTGCGCGTATAGATAACCATTTTAGGTTACATTTAAGGGGATGTTTATTTTATGACATTATGCGCTACCTGCGGTTTGATCAGAAAGAGACCTAGAGACGCTATACTATACCTATTATAATCACATCAAGGTAGGGCTCAACATACTCGACCAAATGGCTCGCCAGTATTAAGTAAATGGTTATTATTATTATTATTATTATTATTATTATTATTATTATTATATTAAGTTTAATATTGTGTGTATTCATATTTTGTAATTGTTTAGTATGTTGATTTGAGCTACAGTTGTCTGATTGCTAGTGTCCTCTGATACAGGTGTGTTTTGTGGTCCCTTCAAGAGAGGTGTGCAACAAGTAGTTTTCGACCACAGTGCCTATTGTTTAGCAATCATGATCATTGTACATCTTTTTCGATGGGTAAAAATGTACTTTGAATTGATTAAAATGGTTTCTTTTCAATTAATAGTTTTGTATGGGCATTTGTTTGGTCCTAAACAAACATCTCTCTTTATCTCAGATGGCCCGTTGCTGCTTTCTACAATGTGCTGGACTTTGCTGCCATCAATGCCTGGGTGCTGTACCAGAGCTGCATGAAGGACAATATCCCCAGAAGGGACTTCATGCTGCAACCGGCCGGGAGCTGCGTGCCGAGTGGATGGCATCAGAAGCGCTACCGCTGGTGGACGCGCCTACTGAAGAGCGCATTAAAATGACCTGCATCGTGAAGGTAAGCAAAATAAAAAAAATTCTAAATGCATGAAGTGTGGGGATGCCGTTTGGGGCAAATGCACAGCAAAGGTGCTGAATGTTTACACAAAGTGTGTTTGAGCATGCAGTGAAATTGAATGAGAACGATTTAAACTTTATTTTTATCCCCATACGTTTTATGATCCATGTGTTGCTTTTATCTGATCTTCTTTTTGTGTTTTTTGTATCTGTTACCTTTTATCTTCTGTTCACCTTGAAACCTCTAAGAAAAGTTCTATATATATATAAAGTTCATTATTACATTTTTTTTGAGTACTTTAAAGGGACTACAGCTAAATCGTTTTGTTATAGGCTATTACCATGTGTTGTTAAATGATAAATTAATTAACCTTGTATCTTGAAAATTATTGCATTCTAAGAGCGGGTACATTTTACCCGTTGGCGGTTTTAGGTATACAGCGACCCCTGGCGATTCTAGTGTTAAAGGTCCAATAAAACGTAACGTTACCTCTTTAATGTGAGGTGAAATAGGACAGTGAGCAATCAATGAGCTTTTAATAATGGAGGGAAAGACAATTTGCTTTGATAGGAAGGAAAGCAAAGGATTGTTGTATGTATTTGCTGTAGTTGCTGCTGAAATGCACTGGTTTACAGGAAGTTCAAGCGACAATTTCACAGCAGCTTTAATGTCAAACATCTGGAGCAAGTGTTGAGTTTTATTTTCACCGAACAAAAGAACTGAAAAGTAGAAGTGATTGGAATAATTAGGTAATCATTTGTGAATGAGAATAGCTTCTCAGTTAAAAAAAGAAACAAGTATTATATGACTTTATTGTACTGATGGAATTAGTGATGTTGAATTTATCACAAGAACCATCATAGTACAGGCAATTCCAGCCCCATCAACCTTTTTAACCATGCAAAGGCAATGACTCAGTGGATGGATTCAGACTGAAATATCTCAACAACTGCCATGAAATTTCATTTGACATTTATGGTCCTCAGAGGATGAACCCTAGCGAATTTACTGATCCTTGACTTTTCTTCTAGTGCCACCATGTTTAGATTTTTAGTGAATTGTCTAGATAACTCTTGGATGGATTGTCATAACATTTGGTACATTCATGCTCCTCTAATTATGAACTTTATTCGTTTGATAATTCCCTTATTTTTCATCTAGTTTCATCAGGTTACAATTGTTATAGGGTCAATATTTTTGGTTTATCACCAAACACCTGCAAAACTAAAGGGATTCCCATCAACCTCGGTTGTATTTGGTGCTCATTGGCAAATGTTAGCATGCTAACATTGTCATTGTGAGAATCTGTAATGTGGCTCTAGAACAGTGTTTCTCAAACCTTTTCAGACCAAGGACCACTTAACCAATAAAAAAACACTTACGGACCACCTAACTCCCAAATATCCAAAAACAATAGGGGGGGTGCTGTCAAAGTGCGAGGAGGGGTGCTGTCTGGTGGCCCGCGGACCACTCTTTGAGAAAGACTGCTCTAGAATCTTAGACCTTTATCAGAGACCTTCATCTATTTGTTCAGGCACTGAACTCCTGCAACCTGTGAAAACATGCTTTTGTTTAAGAAATGTGCTGCACACGCACATTTCCATTTGCATTGAAGTCCCTGATGAATGGTCAAGACCAAAGAGCTTAAGAAGTCTCTAGAAATATATGTGTGAAAGTACCATTATTAGATGATGCATGATCATGGACCAAAATGAGTCTTGGAGCCAAACACTCTGTTACTGAGTAAAGTTTATACTCATATGTTTATTCCTCACCTGCTTCTATGTATTCATATTTGTGTACAAGTGTGAATGAGTTCATATTCATTCTCGTGCCAAAAACAGGTATTTTTCTTTTGAGGAAAACCATTTACAGACTCCACAGTTCATAATTAAATGTCTAAATAAAAAGTCTTAGTGAAATCACAGAGGCGTAATTATTTATCTTTATTATTTATTAATATGCTTTGGTTTACATCTGATTGCTTCTTAATAGAATAGTTATATTAAGATTGCATTGGATGTGTTTTTTCCATTCCACTGCCTTCAATATAAACCCCACGCCCTACCCCACCCACACCCCAAAATGTCTTAGCATTATGCAAAGCGGGATCTGTTATTTATCCAGCACTACTTTGAATTACTTGCATTAAGTAAGGTACATTGATATGTATTCACTTTGCCTGTCTTCCTGCACCTAGGGCTCCATTTGAAGTGAAATTGGACCATCACATCCCTCGTTGGTTAACTCGGCTCTCTCTCTCATGTGGAAAATCAGTGGCTGAGACTCAGCTGTCAATCATATGTGAAGACTGGCTTCTGCCTGTGATGCTTATCAATAATGAAATGGCCAATTTAACAGCCTCTAGGTCTCTCTCTCTCTCTCTCTCTCTCTCTCTCTCTCTCTCTCTCTCTCTCTCTCTCTCTCTCTCTCTCTCTCTCTCTCTCTCTCACCAACTCTGAAATGGAACAATTTGCTGTATCGCTGTCATATATTGCCTATACCGCCAACGACAGACTTTGTTTGATTCCTACACCAGCCGATGCTTAATCCCTCCATATGCGAACACATGTCGTACATTGCATTGAGGGTGCCCATGTCTTAGGTTGAACACCTCTCATCGGATGTGAGCATTACCCTTGTCATAATGCAGAAGCCTATTTAAGACTGGCAGCTTGCCGTGATGGATGCTAGCTCAAGTCGATCAAGCATATGTGTGCCACAGGAGAAACAAATGGCACTGCTCGCGCTCTGGTAATGACAAATAAGACCGTCAACTGTAATAGCAAGGAGCTTTTCACTTCCCCCCCTTTTTTTCTCCTCATAGTGATTTATTGATGTTGTAGTTAAACCGTTATTTCCCTTTTTAAAATTAGCCTGCAATTGTATATTTCCTATTCTTAGTTGTCTAATTGATAGGTCACCATTGCAACTGGGTCCAGATCTTTGAATCCGCCCACTCCACCGAGTTGACTGATTCGTTTAGCATTGTCACATAAAGCACTGGCTTCTCGGGTAAAAAAGCATTCGAGTCAATGAGCGCTGCGAGGGGGCGAACAGTTAGCCAATCATCACCACAGCAGGACCACAGCTGAGTGCCGTTGACAGCAATTCTTCTTAATATCACCCGGCATTGTAGTTAGTTTTTACTTCGCTCTGTTACATTTTCAAAGAGCGGAGGCAGACTGAAGACGGACTGATGTAACAAGTTTACAATTCTGTCTGATAACAGGCAAAGGTCACCAGGCTCCTTATGATAGACCTCTGATTGCCCATTGGTCACTAATTTGTACCACCACAGCCATTATTTTGAAGCCTTTATGTGGGAGTTTATAGTTTTTGTCACGTGGTGTACCATACTGGAGATATCAACCGCTAAGACAATATGGAAAATACCAAGAAAACTTAGTTTGATGAAACTTCAAGATTGAATTTGCATGACCATAGCATTTTGATATATTCAGTGTTAGGCTAAGATTTAAGTGTCAATATTGAAGCCACATAAGGGTGTTAACAATGTTAGCCTAACAGCCTAGTGTATTTTCTAACACAGCTGCTGAGTGACTTGTTCATTTGCATCTTCAGGGGTACATTGGTAAGCTCCGGGACTTACTGAATGTTGGCAAAGACTCGCGGTCTTGCTTCCTTTTCACTAAGTGTTTATTAGCTTTTTTACAAATGACCTGCATGCAACGACGTGCAATGCCTCCTCAGTTTCCTCTGATTGAATACGTAATGACTTCAAGGGCAAATAGAAGATAACAGTGAGAGATATTCAGAGAGAGTCTGAGGTTTCTTTCATGCTGTCCTTCTCCCCGGCTTACAGGTCCCTGTGGGTGATTAAGGCGCCTGGCGAGAAAGCCGATAATTTGGGTCCTGACTGAATACGTATGTCAGCAGCCTGAGCTGTACAAACTACTGGGGGCTTATTGGAATGTATGGCTGGGAAGGGGTTTTATTAATGCTTGAGTGTATTGGCCACAGCGCAAAATGAAATGAGAGACCATCCTTTTGTGTTATACATGTCCGGCTTGGCTGGTTAGTGTTTGCTATGCATTAGCCGGCTTCACCCTTCGGAGACTGGCAGCGTCTGCACACAATGTCTCGCTCTATTGAGTGAGACAGCACGAGGACGTGCGTGGCAAAGGAGCAATAGTGAAGTTAGTAACAGAGGAAGGATAAGGAGCAAAAAATGGAGTAAAGTAGTTCCAGCAAAAAACTTGGCAGAAAGGGGGAGGGATTGGAGGGAAAGGTTGCTAAATTAAATACATAGAGAGGGAGGCGCACTAGGGGAAGAAGGGGAGATCAAATGATGTAGAGAGTGAGATAAGAAATTAGTAAAGAGAGCAAGACAACAGCAGAGATGGACAGAAAGCAAAGTGAATGCCCATGGATCCTGATGTTAATAACTGACAGATCTCAGATCTGACTCCAGCACCTTAAGAACATGGCTGTAAACCAACTCTGCTATAACCGTCATACACAAACAGGTGCTTGATATTGAGTGACATTGTGTGTGACACTGTAACACACTCATCGCAACAGCATCACAGACTCGTGTATCTTTTTATTCTTCTTGCGATTGTCTTTTTATTTGGGTCAAAGGAGTGGAAGCTGAGCATGAATTAGGGGGTAAGAAGTGCCACTGGAACTTCAAAGAGGTTCAACATGATGCAATTGAATGCAACGTAATGCCAAACTCCAGTAACTGGGCCTCGAAAAGCAGGTATTTTAACAGAGGGCAACACATTCTGCTTAACAGCAAGGACAGAAACCGCTGGCTGTCATTATCTCGAACTGATCCTCCTGATATTCAGAATTAGGCTCGGAACGTGGCTTGATTTAAATTCCATTGCGAGCACTCCTCGCAGCTTCTTTGTGAGAGAATCTGTGTCGTAAGACTAACATTTGAATGAGCTGAAATTGGGGTGCAATCGTGTGACACCACATAAATTGCCTCCACAGATGAGAAATGGAATGATAACATGAACTTGTGAGTAGAACCCCGACACAGAGAGAGCACTTTTATTTTCAGGAGTACAATCACCGAGGAGACAAAGCACAACAAAAGAGCAGCACTATTTCACAAATGCTGAAAATACTGATGCCCATTTCCAGCACGCTTCCTTATTTCCCTGTGTGATTGAGGTGAGAACTTCATAGACAGAAACTTTGAAACGTTTAGACATCATCTAAAGCAGTGTTGTTTAATTATAAATGAAATCCCCCTTTCTACAAACTGCCTCGAGTCATTACGTTCAGGAATTAATTTGGAACATGAAAAAGCCGATATCATTGACGCCGCCTGCAAGAGGTCCGCTTTCCTCTGAGATTAGCCATCTATCAGTAGTTGTCGGAAATTATTAGTTTCTCCATCTGCAACTGATTGATGTTAAAGTAAAGCGAGGGAACGAGGCGGAGGGAAGAGAAACACGAAAACACAACATAGACAGAGATCAGTGCTATTTGTTGTGCCCACATGCATCACAGGACTTTGTTAGCCACATTGTAGGCCAACGTTTTGAAGAAAGCTGACCTGCATATGCACGAGGAGAAGCTTTTGTACACTTATTTACCATAATTTGCTGCTAGCTGTTTTCTAAGGCTGGGGGAAGAAACCCAGCCCTTTGAGATAAGCAGCCCTTTGTTTTTAATCAAAGCTGCGGTTTGAATGAGAAAATGTTCCAAATGACTAGAGTCAAATGAAAAGGAGGTTTAGGCAGCCACAGCGCTTTTAGGAATCAAATCAAACCTCAGAACCACAGCGGGAGAAAGCTGTGAAAAACACAATGAACTTTTCATTGCTTTGCACAAAGTTTTGCCTTTATACCCTTATTCCCTTCCTGCAATATGGTTTACTATTAATATTCTCTGCATGGCGTGCCCTGCACTGGCCTGACTGAACCACCACTCAGAATAGTTAGATGTTATGCTACTGATCTGAAATCAAATTTTTTGGAGCCCATCTTTATCATTTCAGACCTTGACAATAGCTTGATGTGTTTCAAAGTGCAGCAGCTAAAAGCACTTTTACACGAGGCGTGAAGGAGTGTGGTACTGAGTAGTTCTGGGCATCCGTACACGATAGCTTCATCCAAAATAACCCGGTACTTAGTAGTATTGAAACTTCTCCAGTCAAATGATACCTGCACACTTGCAATCCCTTTTGTACGATCTAGAATAAGATATTCGTATGGTTTCGATTTAGTGATTATCCCACTACCACAGCAGCTACACAGTATGGTGGTGTGGTGAACCGGAGCGCAGTGTATTTCACAGAGTTGACAGTTAATACGTCATTTTACAGTTATGTAATAAATATTTGAATCATGTGAACACTTTCAAAATGTATTCATGTAAACACTTTTTGAATGGGGAGGAGTAATGGTGGCATTTTCCGCAACAGAATGCAAAATACGCAGCCTCAGAACTGAGGTCTGAAGAGAAATTCAGTTTTTATTTTTATATTAGTTTTAATTGTGTGAAGCTGTAATGATATACAAGTAGCATGATAAACATGATGATTACATCATGTTCTGTAGGTCTTCATAGTGTACATGAATATGTAGGATAAGAACATTTTCCCGGGAACGTTTGGCTCATAGTCATTCATTGTCACATGACCTATACATATGTTACGCACTAATGTGTGGGGAAACGAATCCAACTGATATGTGTTGCATTGTAGAGTGTTAGCTATAATGTTCAACGTTTACTGAGGACAGAGGCAGCTATAAGGTAAATAAGCACTTGGTTCCTGTTAGGCTGACCATGAGCGGTCCAGACCATAAGCAAGGAGGCAGAGGCAGGAGAACAAGCAAACCACAAACGTGGGTATTTATTTACACTATATATATATATATATATATATATATACACACACTATATATATATATATATATAGTGTGTGTATATATATATATATATACACACACTATATATATATATATATATATATATATATATACACACACTATATATATATATATATATATATACATATATATATATGTATATGTATATGTATATATATATATATATGTATATGTATATATATATATATATATGTATATATATATACATATACATATACATATACATATAAATATATACATATATATATACATATATATATATATATATATATATATATATATATATATATATATATATATATATATATATATATATATATATATATATACATATTGCTATATATGCCTATTACTATCACCGGACGCCACAGTGCTCCCTGTTGGCTGTATATATAATATTTATATTTATAATAGCTGCCAACTGCTCCTGATACTAGGATGGGTTAAATGCAGTCTAAATGTCACTGTGTGTCCATGACACACATGGACACACAGTGACATTTAGACTGCCTTGCTGCCGGTGACTTGCTCAAGGGCACACTCCATACTTGGTACGTTCGGGGCCTTGAACCGGCTCCCAGGTCGAGTCCCTACGGACTGAGCTACTGCACCCCTCAGTCAGTTTTGAAGCGTCACGGACAGCATGTCAGCGTTGGATAAATAGTGTCTTTTCAAAATAAACTTCTTTAAGTTTACTTAGTCTTTAGGTTTACTTACACAACACAACTACTTGGTTAGCTTTAGACAACAAAAGTACTGGACCATTAAAAGAGGATTCAAAAAGCCTCAATTTCCATTTCCACACGGAGCATAGTTTGAAGCGTAGGGTTGGGAGTGAGAATATGTTGGTCTAAGAGCACCTTAAAGACTTTGAGTGTCAGTGAATCCACTTGGAGAGAAGGAGAAAGAGGTGCAGGGAGTCAGACAGGTTGAATTTAACTAACATCTTCTCTTCCACAGCTGCTGGTGGACCTTGGTTTCCCCGGCTCTGTGGTACACTCCTCGATGCTTTTGACTAATTTGTTTTGTGCTCCAAAATGAGACGGCCACCCCCTCTACATTTTAATGTCCAGTAAGACATATATATCAGGTTTATAAAACTATGCACAATGGAGTTATCTTCATGCTAATAAGGTCCTATCTCCTCAGAGTGAGTCTACAGTCTCAACACCCCTCTGTCTGGCAGAATAATGTATAGCTGTGCTAACTGCTGCACCACTTCACACAGTAGCGCTGAATTATAATATTCCTATTGTCCCAGTGGAGTGGTTCTACTGTTGTTGGCTGGACGGGCCTCTTATACTAAAGTTATTAATTTAAAATTTGCCGACACAGTCAACGCAAACTACATCCAAGTACTACATCAATACACGGACAGCATAATTCCCTTTGAACTGGCCTTCAATGTCCTGTGGCTCCTGTTTAAAAGGTCTGCAGCCCGTCAAGGTACGCAACGCTATCTCTCCCCATATCTCTGAAGGTCTTTTAGAAGTCACCACTAACTAGAAGCTGGGGAATAGACTGTCTGCCTTGACGGAGAAGAGAAGGGGGTACCCCCCAAGAGGCTCCGTCAGTCCCCGACGCTCACACCTCATACAGATTCTCTTTCATG
This sequence comes from Cottoperca gobio, assembly GCF_900634415.1. Lineage (NCBI taxonomy): Eukaryota > Metazoa > Chordata > Actinopteri > Perciformes > Bovichtidae > Cottoperca > Cottoperca gobio. Next base: position 20,480,580 of record NC_041355.1, on the reverse strand, counting down.
TGGACTATTAGCATCAGATAACGCTGCAGCCCATCACTTTGAAGTTGAGGCAGATATCAAAGGATCAGGGAGAGATAGGGGGGAAAGGGGACGTAGACGATATGACTGGCACGCTGCATGGGAATGAGCAGAATATTAGCGTAAAAACTGCACGAACGCGCCATTAATATCACCACTGACGGCAATCACGAATCTGTGCATTCCTCTCATTAAAGTAGCGCTAAATAAATAAATGAACAGTTATTCTCATTGGTTGAATGAGTGAGAAAAAAAGTTGTGTTCAAGACATGGAAGCTGAAGGCAGTTGTGCTTTTTAATATAGAATATTTTAGAAAACACAAGATGTGACAAAGCTAGAGCTGCAAAGATTAGTCGATCAGCAGAAAAATTATCGGCAGCTATTTTTAATTAATCGATTAATTGTAAAAGTACATTTTCAAGCTAAATAAATGTTGTTTTTTTCCGACCTCAACTATGGAGATTTCCTACTTATTTATTTTTTTGTAATATATTACATTTATTATATTTGAGTTTTGGACAAAAACGAAACAAGAAAATTTTACCTAAACTGGGATGAACATTGTTCACTAATTTCTGACATTTTATATTCAAATCAATAAATCCAGCAAATTACATTCTGCAAATGAATCGATGAGTAAAATAATAGTGAGCATTCCTAAAACATACACAAAGATTCAAGTCACACAATGACAACGCGACAGTACTGGCTGTATTTTCTACAGTGTCGAGCGAAAGTTGTGAACAGATGTCGGCTACCCTGTGAAAGCTGATCTGCCAGTGTTGCATATTCCTCGTGTTAAAAAAGAGGCTCATGACCCAGCACTCCAGATGTGTTTCTCACACACCACTTTGTGCTAAGACTCTCCTCTGTGTAGTGAGCTTCGATCCAGAGCAGTCCAAGCAGCACGAGTGCGCTGCAGGGGAGGGGAGATTTAGCTGAAGTGCTTCCACCCTGCTATGTTAATCCTGTGGCTGCAAAGAGAGGGAGGATAACAAAGAGACGGGGCAAGGGAGACCAGGGGGCTTGTATCTAACCAGGAATGGTTCTGCAGGTTCAGCCAAGTGGGAACACCAGATATGTGGGGCATTGGCAGGAAGCCACACACCCGGGGCCTCAGTCACAAACACAATGTACAATCACACATTTAATCTATAGGCAGGTGAAATGGTGGGCCAGCAAGATGTGTCACCCCCATATAGACTCTAAATAAAGCAACCGTCCACTATATGATTGTGCAACAGTTGAAGGCTGTATTTGAAATCACTCTATGTGCTACCCACTGCAATAACTTACCCTCTGCCATTTCATTTCAGTGTTCACATAGTAAGAATGCTATACATCGTGTCCTATGAAATTCCCACAAAGGAGCAAAAACTTTTTTTCCCTATACATTTTGGTCGACATCCCACAATGCAATGATTGCATTGAACAGATGGGCACATTACAGTTGAGTAGTGGTTCTTATTAAGGCTGATATAATTACGAGCAATTATTGTGACTATGATATCAGTTTAATTGTTTGGTAGAACACGACAGAAAAATGAGAAAAATCCCTAAACTAAATAAATGTTTTGTGCGACCAATAGTCCTAAATGCTTTCTCTCTAGAGTTAATGGAAATGTCTTGATCACACACTCAAATCTAATTTAACACATAGAATAATACTAATAAGTTAAGTCTAGCCTAATTTGCAGATGTGCAGGAACTCTGTTTTAAACAAAAGGAATAGACATGTAAAAGAAAAAGGGAAAAAAAGCTGTGCAGCATTCAATGTTAATGTCTTAGAATCTGAATTTCAACGTTTTGAATGAATTTTCAAACTATTCGGTACGGCCCTGAAAATGACTTGTGTCTAAATCCTTAAGATTTCAGTCACAGTTGATTTGGTGACACCCGGTGTTACCTTGGTAACGTCAGTTGGGGTTTAATACTAGAGCAACTGCTTTGTTAGAAATACATCCAAAGAGCATCGGTGTATCTGTTTACAGTGCAGCCAAGCAAACTCATGTTGTTTCAATAAAGAAGTCCACAATCTAAATTACATGCACAAAAGTAGTTTTCCACACAACAGCAGGACACAATAAAGCCTACATAGTTATAGGTGTGCAACCAGTCTGATGGCATGTTAGCTCCTGGAAACATCCTATAATGTCTGAACTGTGCAGCACTCCCACGGTCACCACTTCAATTTCCTAATCGCTTCCATTAATAAAGATGATTGGGGTCAGAAGTTCTCTCCTAGGCTACTGGATGTGAGTAGTGTGTGTGTGTGTGTGTGTGTGTGTGTGTGTGTGCGTGTGCGTGTGCGTGTGCGTGTGCTTCTGAGCTGCACTCATCTGCTGCTTTAAACAAACACGCAGAGAATAATTTTGATGATTGTCATGTTAACCATTAACCACAGCTGCATTAAAAGAATGAGTCATTCTCCGAAAGCTGCAATTATTGGTATTAAAACCTAGTGAACCTAACCCTTCCACCGAGCGGTTCAACAAGTCATCTCAGGAAACAGTGTGCGCTCACACACACTATGTACCATTCAACTGGCCCACTTGTAGCACAAAAAAACAACACAATACCAGAGTATTACTGAAAAATGCACAAAAAACACAGGCTTTCACGATGTGGTGAAAACACACAAATTAAATGGATTTTAAGCTTACGCCCTTTGCTTTCTCCCACCCTAAAAAAATGCTTTAGTTAAAGCGATATTAGGCGAGAAGCGAGTGTGGGCTGTGATTTTTGGTTAAATGTGGGGGTAATCAGCTTAATGCAGAGTTAAAGGGCCAATGGGATGCTGGCCAAATCTCTGGGCTATTAAAGTCACGCCATGTCCCCGGCAGTGACCTCATCCTCAGCTTTAATTATGGCAATAGTGTCTATCTCCTTTGGCGCCTCTCGTCCCGCCTCTCTCCCTCTGATTCTTCTTCAGGATTGCCTGTTCTCACTTCATCTAGTTCTGTTTTGTTCTTCCTTTGCTGTCCTCTGCTGTCCAACATTCCTCTTTTTCCCAAAGTGGTGTCTCTCTTTGTGTTCCAACCTCTCCATCCTTCCCTTTTTAGTGTACAACACCCACCGTCCCCCATCCTTTTTACTCTCATATCTTCCATCAAGTCTTCCCTTTTTTTTCCTTCTTCCCTGGCTTCTCCCCTCCCCTCCCCTACTCCTGTGCACTGCTGTGCCTGTCATTTTTGTCAGAGCATGCTGGAAGTGAGTGACAGCAGCAAGGGTGCCGCTGCTATGATTATAAGGCCAGTGGATGGTCTGGTGCTAAGATTGTTTGGAGAAAAGGCTTTAATAATTACAGGTTAAAATACTGTAAATGCTGCCATTAGACTGGACCCATGGGAAGCAGTAATTAGGGTTTCTACTAAGTTGTAACGGCGCCGTGTGAAACTGCGGTGACATCGTCTTCAGCTGAATCCCTTCATCGGCAAACAAACAGAGGAACGTCTTCATGTCGTCAATTGTACGCCGTAGTGTAAGACATAGGTTTTGCTGCCATTTAAAAATATCTTGGGCGAGTGAATTCAAAAGTTGCGGTCACTATTGACAGGTTTGTGCAGGATGTCCCGTGTAACACTACTGCTGATTCTCTCTAACCAATCGGTGATCTGCAGTGTTAACTCTTAGCAGGTAGAGCTGAGTAGAGCTGTGTGGTACCATGCAGTGAAAATGCGGATATAGTTCTTGCAATTACTCCTTTCTCTCTCTCTCTCTATCCTCCTGTCCCTTGGCATTTCCGTAACTCCCATCCTGTATGCCGGGCATGGCTCACTTTTCATCTATCTCTCCCTCATTCAGATTCAACCTCATCCTTTTTTGCTACCCTTGTACTCTTTCAGAAAAAAGCACAATCAAATTATATAACCTGTCCCTCTAATCTTTCTGCATTATGATTCCACCTCTCCACACCCTCGTGCCACTTTATTCCCTCCATTTTCATCTCCTTCAATCACTCTGTCAAACTCTCTCTCACCTCTTTTCCCCACTCCTTCTACTCTTTTTTTCTTTCACTAATCATCTCCTTCTTTATCTGTGTTTTATAACTTCCTCTTTGTTACTCCGCCAAAGGCTTTCCTTGCTTCCTGTAACAATGCGGTATCAATATTGCAAAGACAACCACTGGTGACTGCTCATGTTCAACCACTCACATAAATTCTTAATTCCTCAAATTCATCTTCATGGGCTTAACACACATAGATGTACACACACACACACACACACACACACATATCCGCACTATCTCTCAAACCCATGGGGAGATGAACACAAATCATATACACACAAACACACACGCACACAAAGAATAATCAAACACAGCATTTGATGAAATACACACAAGCAAATGTGCATCCAAGCACGTGCTGCAACATGCATACACACACACACACACACACACACACACACATGTACACATAAAGGAGGTGACACACACCCATAACATCACTGCCAAACATCTGTTGGCACATCTATAATTTCAACAGAACCCCGGTATTGAGATGCACACATTGCCAGCTGGGCTTACATTTCTGGCAGGCTCACGGCTGGTGTGTGTGTGTGTGTGTGTGTGTGTGTGTGTGTGTGTGTGTGTGTGTGTGTGTGTGTGTGTGTGTGTGTGTGTGTGTGGCAAAGAAAATAAAACACCCATCTGACTACTCTTTTTCATATGCTTAATTATTGCCTTTGTGCGTGATGCTACACGTTGATATGAAGAATGTCACTTCCCCAATCTACAACAAGTTAATCAGGATCCAGAGTTCGACTTGTTAGCAAAGCATCCGTTCCTCCAGTATAATGCTTTGATGTGTAGCCACCAGTCCAACATGACAGCCAGTGTTAAATGTTGTGTGAAATAAACGGCATATCTTTATATCCTGTCTGCATTATTTATTCGCCCGCACATTGTAGATATGAAATCTCCATATGTTTAACATAAAGTAGTCTAGATTTCTGAAGTCTCTGAGGTACATTGTCTTACTTTGCACAGCAGCATTAATCCTTGCCTTGTACACTTTAAAGTATTCCATTTAAAATAAGTCATTCTTAGCTACGTGCAATATTACTTACCAAATAATGTACACACAGTATAGAAGTGTGTCAATGCTCATTTATATAGGGGAGGGGGTCATGATGTAATCATTAAATTATAAAAGGAGTTCATGCAACTATCTGCATTCTGTATTAATTGTTTACTTGTTTTCTCTTATAAGGTTTCAAAAATGTATCTTGCAGAATTTCATAGTTTCTTTCAAAAAGCTATCTCGCTGGGTGAACCACATTCACCTGAATATATTCATAATGGAGTACAAACCTCCTTTCTACTATTGGAATGTTCTTTGCAAGACTGGATAGATCTATGATGGGGTGTTTTGGGAAAACCTTAATCTTTTAAATAAATAAATATCCGAGGCAATGAACAGCTTGAGGAGAAAATGTTCCGTCCACATGTTTCACCCCCAACAAGGCAAGCCCTACTCTGCTGGAAGGAGGCTAATTTATCACAGTGTGAAAAAACCTATGAGTTCGATTATTTAAAAAAAATATGACTAATGTAAATGCTGTCTACGTCCAAATGAACAAATTGAAGTAGGCATTTGCAATGGAAAAGTAACCTCCTGTACTGATTGCATTGTGTTGTTTAGTTATACTGGATATGTATGACGGTTATGGTTAAGCAGCCTAATACCGACATTATGCCAATGTGATGTTTTTTTTTCCTATGTGGTATTCTGAATAAGGTAAAATATTGATTTGTATGAAAAGTACATTGCTCCATCCATCAGTTGTAGAGGGTGTCTGTGAGATTGGATGGGTGTTCTCAGAGATAGAAGTATTGATTTAATATCCCAGTATTCATACCTTGAGGTCCTTGCAAAGATTGGCAGGCTCAATTTCATTTTAATTATACCTTTAGGTGCTGCTGTCTGTATTTAATTGCAAAACATCTGAAATATTACATGCTGCAATTTGATCTCAACAGACCATGTTCTATATTTGGTACATTTTCCTCCTGTCCTAAGGAGAAGGAAAAAGCGTCCAACTTTGTCCAAGTCACTGAGATAACAGCAGAGGATGTACTGTACATTCGAAGGCTTTATCCTGGTACAACGGGCGGCCTGCTAGTTTCTGTGTGGACATGGATGAAAACAGTAACTACAGAACTGCAGGAGTCTCAGAGGGGCTGTGAAGTCTGGGCAGACAGAAGAAGCTGGAGCAAGGGATGGAGGGAGTGAGACTGACCGTGGGTGGAGCGTGAGAAAGATTTTTTCAAAGCTATTTCTAACCTCATATGTTCACTTTAAGGAAACGTACTGCGGCAAGTAAATGGTTTTACCCACGAGTAGATTACTGAACGGGTTTACCGGGCACAGGATCACTTGAAGAGACCAACCAGGTTAAGACTCAAAATGAACATAAAGACACATAAAATGACTACAAAGACATGCAACACAGCTGTAAAGAGACAAAACAACACCAACGAGACACAAAAGACGCCAAAGATACCAAAAACAATTACAAAAAAGTCTAAAAAAGGCTGCAAAGTGACACAAAGAGACGTCAAAGAGAATCGCAATGACTATGAAAAAAAGCAGAACAACCACAAAGAGACTCAAAGCAACTACAAAGAGGCTAAAAATAACTACACAGACACACAAAACAACTACGAAGACAGGCAAAACAACCACAAAAAGACCAAAACAATTACAAAAAGACACAAAACCTTAATGACTAACAAAACAAAAAGAGGCTAAACAACTATACAGTCTGTCTTGCTTCTACAGGTGAGGCGGTAGGGGCTTTGGAGTATATGTGCCCAGGGGATTGTTGTCTCATAATCCACCCATGGTATTAACAGCATCACATGTACATGTTTCAACGAGGACACCAACAGAGCAATAATATGTTAAGAGGTCATCTTTATGTCAAAAGTTGAGCAGGAAATGCCCTCCCTTTACTGTGACGTTACATCACTTCCTCCACCTTGCACTACAGCATGGACTGACAGAGGGAGAGGGAGAGAAAGAGAGAGAGACTAAAGCTAAAATGTTGAGAGGTACAGACGGCATTAAGCCACATTAAAGAAGATTAGGGCAAGCAATCAAGTATTGGTCGTCATGGAAACACCAAGCCTAAACTGCTATTAAGTGGAGCCGGCTGGCTAGCCAAGACTAAGATTCTACAATGGGGATAAGCTAAATATTATCTCCCGCCCACCCCGCCCCCCTCCCTCAGCTTTCTGCCTGTAATTCGGGATAACATGACAATCTACATCCCAGATAATCTTTGTCCTCTAAATGTATTTATACTTGTTCTGCTTATTTATGGCAACATGGATTGTGGAAAAGAGTCGCTCCTGTTGTTTGTATTGTATCTATCCACAACTGTGATTCCACGTGCCACACTTAGAAGTGTTGTGGGGTTGACAATTCAAGTGTGAAACTAAGGCTGGGTATGTGTTTTGGAGAATTTTAATGCCTTTTTGTTTTTAATTTATATCCTCAAATTGTAGTATGTCCTGGTCCTCACCATAAAAAGTAGCCCTTTATTTTAGCGTGTTTGTGTGAACAACCGCCATGACGAGAACTGTCCCAAATCCTACTGTGCTAAACTAAAAAGAGGGTGAGAAGCTTTTCAGCCCTCAGATTGGGCTCTTGAAAGGCAGTCGGCTTAAATATGAGCGCTAAGCCAGGGAGCGCCAGGAGTCGAGTCACCAGCACAGAGAGCAAGGGAACACAAGGACACCATTGTGTGTAGTTGTATAATTTGACATTTTTTTATTTTAAGCAAAGCACTCATGAACGTATTCTACAGCACATTATACCCTCATTATACAGTCAGGACAATAATGTGTGTCAGCTGGATGTGGAAGGATTCAGGTATTTTAGTGTCCAAACTCTTCTATATATGGTTTGTATTTCTAAACAAAGTGTGTTTTTTCTTCCCTTGTTTATTAGTCCATACTGAAATGCTAAAATATATTTGTAGCACATTTGTATGTATTGTATTGCTTCACAGTTGCAAAGATACAGTAAAACAACAATAAAGGACTAAAGTACCATCAAAACAAACAATAAAACCAAAAAGTGCATAAATAAAATACTAGATCTGGAACTTTGTTCTCTTAAAATAATATACACAATCTGCTAAAAAAGAATGGCTCACAAAGTGCTCAATTGCCAATCTTCTGAATCATATACACTTTAGTTTCCTTTATCAAAGCAATAATAGGATGTTTTTGCCTGAAAGTGATGGAATATGTGTCACATCCTCTTGCCATTCATCACCTGGTGCTGGTAAATTCTGATCGAATGTGACCTCTAAGATCTCTATGTATCAAACTTTTGAATGTTTGTATTGCATATAGACTTGTATTGCAAGTCTTACACAGTATGTGTGGTATTTGTATATAAGCAATTTATTTTTATTATACCAAAAGATATACAGTGAAGGAAATAAGTATTTGATCCCTTGCCGATCTTGTAAGTTTGCCCGCTTACAAAGAAATGAACAAAATACCATTTTAATGGTATGTGTATTTTAACAGTGAGAGACAGAATATCAAAAAGAAAATACAGAAATTTACATCATATAAAAGATATAAATTGATTTGCATTTAATGGTGGGAAATATCCCTAACCCACGGGGCCATGTACCGTAAAATCTTGGCCGATAACCTCCTTCCCTCAGCCAGGACACTGAAAATGGGTCGTGAATGGATCTTCCAAATGGCCAAAAGCTAAAACAAAGAATGTTGGACTTACATTCATTTGGTGGACACAAACACAACTCCAACTGAATGACGATGCTGCTTCGTGTCTACGAGATGTGTAAATAAGCAACTAATTGCTCACAAGTTTGCCAAAACAAGTATATATGGTGATAATATGTCATAAAAAATATGTTAATGCATGATTCATGTAATTGTGTTCACAGTAATGATTTTGTAACACTGTTGAAGGCTGTAATGCTCAATTGCTGGCAGTTGCTTGGTTAGCTTGGTGATATACAAAAGTCGAGGAAGCAGGAGAAGGTGTGAGACTCTTTTTTTGATATCCCTCAAGCTGTATATCAGTGCAGACCTGCTATGTATCAAACCCTAGACAGAGAAGAAAACAAATTAAATGATGTCAAATAGAGAGGCGGCAGTTCTTCGGTTCTTTCAGCACATATTCTATATAAGGGAGAAAATGCAACAACACCTGCAGCCATAGTTTATCCAAGCTTTTATTTTCTACTCCTACCTCGTTATTAGGTCAACAACACAGAATCCCCGCTTGCTCGTCATCCATTACACAGAAGTGTCGACACTGCTCATCCAGGAAGTAGCTTTGGCTCCTGCAAATTGAATTGGGAACATTAATATTCCGCCCGGGGCCCCCTGCGCACTCGGGCGGCGCTCTACGTGGGGGAATTGGAGAGATCCGTATAATGTCCTGTCAGCATATGTGCTGGGCCCCGTCCATCTGTGTGATGGGGCCCCACAGCAGCACTAATATCCCTCTATACTGCCCTGGAAACCAGTATAGTGAAGGGCCCCACTGGGGGAGAACAGGAGAAAATGTTCCCTATACGGTACTTGTGTGTGGTATCCGTGTGTATTCCATGTGTATTACTGACCTGTGTTTGCACCAGCACGTGCTTGTGTCTGTATTACACAAGCTCACTTATGCAAATCATGGCCTTTTATGACCATGCAAGTTCAGCAGTGTATACTACAACACCCTGACTGCTGTATTGTGACAGAGGTCACCTGTGTGTTATCTGGGGACTGCTCTGTCATTCTTTCTTCTATCCTTTCCTATTACCCTATTAGCTGTTTCCCCAGAGGCACCTTATCCTTACTGCCATCTGCTGGCACGGCATGCATACTGATTAATTAACAAACACAGTTAAAAACAGGCTGGGCACTCATTAAAACAGTCATTATATAGGGCATCCGGGGGGGCTGAGTGTCAGAAGAAGTGTGTCGCCGGATTCCTTGAGATTTTCTTTTCCTTTTAGCTTTGAGGTTCATCAAACTCTTGGTTTCACTTCCCTCGCTTTCTGCCCTCGTCCTCCGATACCATCGGGGAGCAGAGCTGTAAAAAGGGAGGCGGCTTGGGATGTGCTCCTCTAATAGAGGCCAAGAAGTGAGTATGAGTGAGGAGATGAGACTCAAGGAAAAGGTGGAAGAGTTGAGCTCCTGCCAGGCATATTGCGAGCCGTGGCGATGTCAGATCCGACAGAAGTACAAGACGATTAAGGCTGAGTTATGAGCCTCAGGGGAGTTATTGGCTTAGGGATTTTTTACGGCCATTGTGATAGTCTGAAATTGGTTGGCCCTCCGTCAGGATCTTAGCATTATTGGATGTATTTTAAAAATATGTGTGTGCAGGAATGAGTGCACACATTGTTAGAGGGTAACCCCCTAATACCCCCTGCTGCTCCTAGAGATTGAGATCAGGGTTAAGTACTGTCTTGCGTTTGCACACAGACACACACACACTAATACACACACACACATACACACACCGTGAGATAAAGCCCTCTCCCTAATGTGAAATCAGTGGATCACCGATGGGGAAGGATGGATTAATTGCAACCGATGTGACCTGGGGCCATAAAGTAAGAAGTGGAATAAGAGAGAGGGAGAGAAACAGTGGGAGACTAAAACCAGCCTGCTAGCATTATCCCCTGACACACACACACACACACACACACACACACACACACACACACACACACACACACACACACACATACATAAAGCATTATCATGAAACATCTGTCTGCCCTGTTGACCCCCCTCAGCTCAGGTCAAATAAGGTCGATTACACTGTAGTGAGATGGATGGGAAGATACAGATTGATACGTGCGTGTGGGTAACCCCGTCTAGAGTTTATGTTGCGTAGCGTTGTGTGTGTGTCCTAGGCCTGAGGGGCTGAAGCAGTGCAGTCCTGATAGTCACATATCTGTAAGGCACATACCACTGGGAGGATTCGGCAAATGTTTTTATTAAATACACCCTGTTAAATGTTTCATAATGTAAAAAGAAAGTAGGCGATTAATTCACATTGTAATTACAGTGACAAATCAGGTCGTGGACATCATTTTATGGTCAGTTATTTACTTTGTATCTTAAAGGGAAACACTACAGGTTAATAGTGAAAATATTTGTATATAGATATATCACCATGAACCTTCCACAGTTGATTACTTACATTAAGACTGTTAATTTTGACATTTTTCTGACCAATACACAACTTTGTATTATCTTGTTTCAACAGCTCAGCACTTTAGCTTTGACTAGCTACCCTAGTTTAACACGCAGACACCACAGATATTTAAGCTCTGAATGGCAGAGGCTCTAATTCTGCACTTTTTTTGTGATAAGCTCAAAACAATGATAATGATGATATGATGCTTAAAATTTTAACCGGGAGATTCCAACTACTGCTCACTACCTGCCAGCTGTTGGTCATTCATCACCACCTAGCTAACTAACTGCAGTCTGAAAATGACTTGATACGATCAGCTACACCGTTTGTCCAGAGCAAGAGTCAACAACACTCTTGACACAGTCCACTCTCTTTCTTTTCAAGCATCTAAGTGATACAGTGTAGTGGTTCCAACTCAAGGAAAGCAAGTGTTAACAGTACAGACACCAGAATCCAGAGAGCAATCATATTATCCAGATCACAGCCATCTTGCAATAATGATTTTTTTTTTTTTTATAAATGTAGGCCTATTGGCAACAGTCATTATTAAAGCTAAATGGTAGAAGAAAACAGTAAACAATTGCAAAATTGAGTAAGGTTAATCAACTGGGTGAAATCTTATTCTGCCAACATGTAATACACTTTAACAACTTCCAGTGTATTTGCACTGTTGGCCGATTCAGCACGTTCAATCGGCGTCGGAACCTGTCGTTGAGAGAAATCACTGTGATTGGCTGTTAAGCTTAAGTGAATCAGTGCACGACAAGAGAAATGGACGGGAGGAAAACAAGAAAACGAAAAAAAAGCGACTAAAGTCAAGAGGGCACTCAGAAGCCTCATTCTTCATCTTCATCTCTTCAGATGATGCAGATGAAGCTAAGTAATTAGCGAGAGTAGTGTGATAAAGGTTGGCAAACGCTGCTTTGTTTTAATGGGTGCATCATACCAATGGCGGTCATACGTCTTCCGGTTTCCCTTTTTGAATGACGAATACAAACAAACACCTGCTGGTGTCGAGAGTAAATTTCCTTTCACGCAAGCACAGAACGTACGTGCTAGTTGGCCGCAGGATGTGGTGTTTGCGGTGTGTGGTGAAGACACAACAGTTGGCTATCACCGCTAGTGCTTTGAGGTCGGTTTGTTTCGTCTCGGCCATGAGCTGTACATGACTGTTTTTACAGGAAACGTATTTTGGCAGAGTCGGGAAAAAAAGTCCTGCATACAAAGTTGAAGATATTCTATCCAATTAAATTTTGGTGAAAAATTTGTGTTTACCTCTGCCAAGGACACTGTGTTGTTGGTCCTGTTTGTCTCTTTGTTTGTTGCCCTGAAACCTCAATAACTTGTTAATAGATAATCATTCAATGGTTGGGCCACATGGCCAAGGACCAAATTATTAGTTTGTGTTACTTTTCTAAGACACCTAGCCTTGTGAGATTTTGAGCCATTATTGCTGATTTTTCTCACAACCAAATGCAATTAGAAACATCTGACACATTTCACAACAGGCTTTTCACTCCTTGTATTTTGTTTCTCAACCCTATATGGAAATTATTAAACTGCTCAGATATTGAAACACCAAATGTAGATGCTTGTGCAGCCCTACTGGGCTGATTTCAAATTGTGGCAGTCAAATTAAGTCTATGTTAATTATGTGGAAGGTAGAAGTGTCGAGTCATAGCACTTAGAGCGCTGGCAATCTGCCACAGGTAAGATCGGACGGTGCTAAACATGCAATATGCAGGACCAAAAAGTCTATTCTGTCTCCCCTGCAGGGATGGGATTTTCCCTTTAAGCCAAAGGTGCAGGAACCAGTCGAGAACATTTACAAACTGAGCATCAGAGCTAAATAAAAACACCTAAATAAACATCACACATAATGATATTATCATCACTGCTTGACAGATGTCTCCCATAATGACACTCTTACACCCTCTGTAAATAGACATTACGGTGCAAAGGCGTTGCTGCTTTTGCACCTTAGAGCGAAATGCTTGCGTAATGAAGAGAAGCCTCGTACTGTGGCATTTGTATTCTGACTCTAATGGTTTTCCTATGACTTATTATTCTCTCAAAAGCTATTCATCAGAGATTTCAAATGCGTCTCGCAGAGTTTCCCTGTGGCTCAGCTGTCTGATGCTCGGTGTTGCCACTACCTATACCCTGACTGCAGGGTTTGACCACCAGCTCATGCTGTGCAGTCACATCTGTCTCTATCACTTCACTTGGTTTCCTGTCACCTCTTACAGCTGCTCTCGTGAAACGCTAATGCAACAACAAGGAGAGCCCAACTCTTGTTTAAAGGGATAGTTTGGACAGTTTTAAGTGAAGTTGTATGAGGGACGTATTCACAGTCGGTGCATTACTTACAGTAGACGGCGATCGGCGCATCCCCAGTTTGAAGAAACAGCCCGGATTTATTGCACGGAAGCTAAGCAATGTACTGTTGTGGATGGTAGTAAACAGTAAAACAAATTGTAAACGCATAAAAACATTCCCACCTAAATAAAAATCTAAATAATTTTACGCGTATGCTATATTTAGAATATTTTCACCACTTTATCTTGCCGTCAAACAGTCTATGTTTCCGACTGGGAACTAAAGCCGATATGCTCTCACCAAAGCCACCAGACTTTGGTGAATCCAAACTAACCAAAGTCACGCATTGACACAAATAAACCAGCCGGTCGAGGCAGCGGTAAACCTGCAACTTCTGTGTTCAGCGAAAGCAAAATTACCTGTAGGTAATACACCGCCATCTACTGCTCCACTTAAAAAAAATCTGAACTATATTTTTAAGACTGAAGTGTTCATCCCAAAGAGAAATACAGGAGACCAACAACTGAAGTGCATGGCATCCACTGTACTGTACAACCGTGCACTGACGATGGCCTCCTTGATTATTTTCACTTGAGTTTCACGGTGTGTGAGCTGTAACCCCTCAGGCTCAAAGCTGTGCATTTGGAACTGCTGTGCTAAGTGATTGCTTCAAGCTAAGCGGCAGTCATGTCTTTGCCTATAGACATTAATGAGATTTAGCGTAAATTAGATAGTAAGTGTGTTGTCTGTGTCTATACACGTCAACTGTTCTCACAGCACAAACACTCTGCCAGCTGTAAATACTGCAGTCTAAACTCTATAAGGGGAGACACTACAGGTGCATAGGGTAAACATGGTAACCTACAGATATTGCCTTGAAACTTCCCCCGGTTGAAGATTCAATTCAATTAGGGTAATTGTTTTTTCTATTATAAGTTGTATATTGAATTATGCAAATAGAGCGTTATCTTATTAAATATGTGCTCATTTGCATACATTCCCTGTACATACATCTGAACATTGGATAAAGCCAGGTTCAACATTCCTGTTTCATTTTGTTCTCATATTAGAGACAAAGGTTATTACCGAGGGAATGTTGGATATCTCTTTGTATTATTCCATAAATCAGAAAATACTGTCAACAGCCATAAATAACCAATTTTTGCCATGTTTTTAGGAATAACATGTTCTATAAATCAGGCTATGAATGATATATGAACAAACCCTTCAGAATATAGATTAAAATTAAACTGGAAAGTTTGGTGTCTGTAAGTGCTACTGAAGTGGAGATTTCTGGCTCAGAGTTTGTGTGAAAACTCATTTTGAGAAAGCCACGTTTAAAGATAATGTTTTCGAAAAAATCATACATTTTTTAAGACACTACAGGTAATAAAACTAATACATTCACCATGAAACCTCCCCAGTTGATTACTTACATTAAGACAATTATGTTTTGTGTTACCAGTTTTCTGAAATGTTGTGTTTGAATATGACACAAATAGCCAAAGTTAGTCAAATAAACACCTGAATGTGTATTTTGGATGTTTTATTTCCGCTAATCTGACAGAAGATATGTTATGGAAGTGAAAAAGCCCAAACTCTCAAAAGAGCATGAAAAACCTTGAATTTTGGCTCATCCAATTGCACTTCTATTTTATATGAACTCACAACACGCTGCTTGTATTTCAAGTATTCAAGTATGTATTTGTATTTTGTATTTTGGATCAAATTAATATAGTTTGAAAGCAGATTCATTTCCTCTGAATGTGCATCATGTGCATGTATCGTTCCCAAACTGTGGGATTCTGAAAATCTGCACTTTATCCTGATCAAGTCCACAGGGAAGAAGTTAACTATGCAAGTCAATACAAGCTGATGGATCAAGTCAAAGAGTAGGAGGAAGAAAAGATCAAAGAGACAAAGATATATTCCTTATTATATATTTAAAAGGCGCTGCAAAAAGGAGCGAATGCAAATGATCATTCACAGTCACAAACCGTATGAAACCTGTCAGGTTGACATGCTCAGCTGCAAAGTTTTATCATCGCAATTTACACTAAAGCTTTTTTACGATCTCATATTGCACAAAATAATGAATCAAATGCGTTGTTGACCTCTCTGTCACCCTGCAGGATGCACCTTATGAACCAAAAAATCCATAGGTTTTAAAAGCACACACAGGGACACTCTTAATAAGAGCATCGCATGCCTCATCTGCCAAAGCTGCATCAATATTTCATATTTACCACACTAGCTGTATTTATCCACTTCGTTTATCATTTATGAATGTTATTTAGTGTGTCACAGTGGAAGAATTTTGAGTGTTTATACGTCTTTTGTAAGTGTGCCATTTAGATAATGTCAAGGCAGGCCATAAGCTTCTCTGGCATCTCTGTAAGGCTGGTATACAGCCATTGACGAGGCTATTCTCCGTGAATAAACAAGTGTCCCCTCTTCTCGACACTCAACCATTAATTATTCATATGGGGCTGAATGAGACATTGTTTATCAAGGCTACGACATCGGGGGACCTTTTGCTCCGGGCTATACACCTATATGTGTGTATGTGTGGGTGTTGTACGAGAAAGCAAGAAGGAGAGTGAAAAAGATATAGAACTAGCTCACACACAGGCAGCCAACTTTCTAATTGGTAATTAAAATACCTTTGACAAACTAGCTTTAGCTGTCTACTTGCTATTGGTATGGTAATGAGGGTTGAAGAGGTAAACTGCGTTCCCACCAGAGGGAAGGAGAAGGCGAAGAGAGAGTTTGCGAGTGTGTGCGCTTGTCATGATCAACACTGCTTATTTTACCATGACTGATTATATTTGCCCCAGAGCTGTCTACTACATACATTTACACAGAAATTAAGAGAGAACACACCGGGACATTATAGATTTAGCTGCAGATCAATAGTTTGTTTTAATCCATTGTTGAATAGTTTGATCTGTGAAAAAATAGTGAGAAATGCCACAACAATAACACAAAACAAAGTCTTCCCAAATGAGAAGCTGGAGCTAAAGCATGCTCGACTAATTATATAAACCGATAATTGTTTTTAAAATAGTTTCCTCTTGTTTTTCTGTCCATCGACTACATGACTAATCCTCAAACTGTGTCAGCTTTAGTGTCCGTTTATTGAGGATAAGGCTAAGGCTGCTAACCTAATGTCGATTAATCTGACGATCATGTCAAACAGAAAAGTAGCAACATTTAATATTGGATAAGCTACAATAAGGAAATGCTTGATAAGTGACCTCATCAAAATAGCTACTAATTAATTTTGTGATCGATTTTTATGTGTCAGCTTTAAACCAGGATGTATCACTGTGATCATAAATAAAGATAATTACACACTGTTGTAACAGTGCTAAGAATGTTTCTTTCTTCTGGAGAGATCCTCTCTCTCTAATACCTTTACCCAATCTGATTTGTGTCTGGGAATCTGGGTTTCTCATTTTCGTGCAGAAATCCAATAGTAACTTTGATTTCGAAAAACTTGAATCTCCAAATTGCGTCATTTTAATTTACTTAAATCAATACTATTGGTCCCCCTTTACGTCTAATATTAATACATATGATATTACACATGAAAGTAACTGGCCCTATATAAAGACACAATAACAACGTTGATGACAGTGTTCATTCAGTAAGTAAGTTAAACAAGTTATAATTTATCTAGAAAAGTAATGATTGTGGAGATGGGAGGATTCCACGACATTTTGTGAATACATATCAACAACTTTTTCCATAAAAGTCACAGCAATCTTACTAGCATCAACTGGCCTTGAGACTGAATTGTTATATTAACGGATAGGCCACAGCATTTATTAAACATGCGTCTTGTTCTGCCTTCTAAAGAGCACGGACATGTCTATATTTTACACACAACTGTTTAAAGAAGCACAAAACAGTGTGAACAAGACAACTTTACTCACGTTACGCCATTCTTTAAAATATGAATAATTCATCACTTTAACAAATAGATGGAGCCATACATTTGGGAGCTTTCCATGTTTGGAAATGTGCATTATTTCCCACATACTGCAGACCCACATACACCAGTGAAACGTATAAGAAATGTGAAGAATATAAGTTGCAAATTTGACTTGTTTTTTGTCTTTTTTGTTAATGTCACATCCCAAAATATGTGGCATTTCAAGTCTAATAGCATGTTGTCGCGTTGTTGCGGCTTAAAGGCCACATTAGAAATTACAAAGAAATGGCAATGCTTTTATGCTACACTGCAGAGTTCTATAATTACAGGGTCGAGTTGGACAAAATTAAGACTTAAGTCTCGACAGGGTGTAGAAGGTGGCATTTCAGGATGAACTGCGTCTTCAAATCTATTCATTTATTAGGTTTTACATGGAAATGAATCTTTTCTGATCTTTACAAACCGAGACACCAGGTCGAACTTTATGAGGGGATGACTCAAACAACTGCCAACAATTAATGTAAAAAAAAAAAGTTCTGTGCGTGTCAAAGAAAAAAGAGGTTGGCCCTATGTTCCAACTTACAACTATGTTATCATGTCTCCTGGGTATCTCAACTTTGTTGCTTGCATTTCATTCGTATTCTTTTGGTGTACATATGCATGCATCTTTAGCGTGAGGTTGCCCTGACATTTTTTATAACAAGTGATATATTTGCTGAGTTGTGGAGCTGGAGCAGACATGTAATAGTCTCCTTTCCTTCCCCATCAAGGTTCTCGCTTCAACTTCTGCTTCAACCTTTCTGCCCCAAGAACTCAACCACTTCCTCACCTTCCCACCTGTCGCTGCTGCTCCCCTCCCCCACTCTACCGTCCCCTGTCAGCGAGGTTGTCAGCGTTGCTCTGAGGGGCACAGTCAGACACTTGGCTGTTTGATCATTCTCCGCACATCCACACAGAAAGCCACCCTGGATAAGCATACACTTTAGAGATAACGTCCTTGTATCATTTAAATATTAATAGGCTTTCTATGGGCTCAAACCTACATTTATTATTGTGCAAATGAGCCAATTTCCCCGTATCTGTGCTGTCGTTAGAGCTGGCATGTTTAGTTGTCTGAACATAATTAGAATTATTGTACTGTAAGGAAGGGAGAAGAGGATGTGGGGGGGGGAGAATAATAGAGGATAGAGGGAGCTCATCTTCTGTTCTATGTAGAGTGGGACAAGCTCTTTTGGTGAAAGTTTCTTTTGAGAAAGAAAGAAACATTCTCGCTTTCATTTTCATCCCACAGATTTGTGGATCATCCCAATTTTCCCTTTGCTTTCTTTCTTCTTCTTTTTTTCCATACAAAGCTGTTGGCACAGTTTGTTTCTGTAAGGGAGTCGTTTTCCTGTTGGAGAAGGGGGAAGGAGTGAACGAGAAAGTGAGAGACAATAGCAAATAATGTAGCACGGATATACACCTGGTGTGGAGAGTACAATCAATGTTAGACAAATCAATTTCAATATCAGGGATCTGTTGGAGGCCCTCGAGCCCTGATGCGACGAAGATGGCTCTGATGTATACCCCTCAGTGAGACAACGCTGTCAGACTGTGTGTGTGTGTGTGTGTGTGTGTGTGTGTGTGTGTGTGTGTGTGTGTGTGCTTGTTTGTTTTTAGTCTAAATTTGAACATTTAGATGTCATTTAGAGGCTGTCGGTGTTATTAAATATCGTCAATGGTTTCTTTTGTCAGATTACAATTTCCATATAGAAGCTGCATACCAATGGATGTTTGTTTTGCATTCAGTCTGTAGAAAATGACTGCTATTCGTAAGACATCAGTTACAGAGTGTAATGTTACAAAATTGTTCTGACTACCTTCACAAGCCTGACAGGAGAGTGTGAATATGACACTCATCAACAAGCTACACAATGCCGGACAGTCTGCTTCAATGGAATCGTTTAAAGGATTCAAGGATGAGGACTGTCATTTCCTAACAGGACTGATCTGATCAAGTGTTTCTCATCTTCAAAAAATCTTTTGTTGGAAAAAAGGCCAACACAGTTCTAAGCTCATGAATTCTGATTCTGAATTCTGAATGGTATGCTCCCTGGAAGCTTCCTTGTGTATGTATTCTGGGTACGTCCCAGTAGGGAGGAGGCCCTGGGGCAGACCCAGAACATGCTGGAGGGATTCCCAGAGATTCCCCTGTATGAATTGGAGGATGTGGCTGGGGAAAAAGACACCTGAGAGACCTGGATATGGGGTGACATATAGATGGTTGTAAGATAACTTACAATTTCTAGCTCACGTCCAGTGAAAATGGTATCCAAGACGATGCTTTATACTTTCATAGAAGAAAGATCGTCAGAGAAAAAGGGTTAACCAATGGCTGGTTAGTTAGATTGACATAACATCACATTTCTCATGTCCATATTAAGACATTTGAGTTGCAGTAGGCTGTAGCTAAGAGGACGGTATCAAATTCTGCTGTCAAAGCATACAATCCCGAGAAATGTCAATCATTCGTCTCCCTAGCGACATATGACCTCTATCATAGCCCTCTTTCTTCCCTGTATCTGTTCGGCACTTCTCTCTCCTATGTTGCTGTCACCCTTTCTGTTTGCCTGTCTCTAACCATCTTGCCTTTTACCCGTATCCTTCTGTCTGCCTTTCCATCACATTTCCGTCTATTCTCCTGTCATTCTTCAACCTCCCTCCATCATTCTGTTTCTTCAGCTCACTTCCTTGTCTCCCTTTCCACCCTGGATCTATCTTTCCCCCCTGTCCCTCTTATCCACTCAAAGCCACCGTCTCATCTCCTCCTCCCCTCTGTTATTTTCTCTTTTTCCATTTTGCCGTCACTACCTGCTGCACCATCTTCCGCTCTGCTGTCCCTGCATGTCTAAGTTCCCATCACTTGTTGTTGCATTTCATCTCGTTCTGGAAGTGCTCAGTGGGATCCAGGCAGTTGAAGGCCGTCTGTTAGCTGATCTAACAGAGCTGAGTGAGGCTGTAACACTGGCAGTGGCCACTGGCATTGGCACAGTCCATGATGTGGCAGGGCAACCAGAAAGCCAAACAGACAGCCAGCTTTCACACTGTTTATGAACAGTCTGATTGTTCATTCACAGGCAACCTGGCAAAGATGCTCAAGATGGATTGTGGTTTAGTAATAGGATGAGGTGAGTAGAACAAGCAAATAGCTCCTTTACACATTTGGTCTTCACTTCCCTTCATTTACATTTGTTCTCTGTTTCTACCTCTTCAACCTTTCTTCCAGGAAAGAAGTACCTTGACAACAAAGTATTACACACTGACATGGTGTCCATTTTGCCCTCCTTTGCAATCAGGTTAGCTGGGCAAAAAGGTGTGAAATTGCTTATTACTTTGTGAACCAAATATGTGTTCTTGTGTTAATCCTGGTTTCTGGAACCACACCTGCAAGAACTGCTTTCCTTCATAACACATAGAGCATAGAGCATGCACATATGCATATGGCTACAAATTAAAAGCATACAAAGCCCAAACAAACTGTCACACATTGTAGGTTGAGTACATAACAAATAAAATAAACTTGCTTTCTCTAACACACAGACATACAGTATGTACTGAGAATATGAATTTACATTTAATGCACATTCACTTTGACAATTTCTCACAGGTGAGTTTAATCAGGAGGTGCAGCACTTGAGTAACCATTTCAGATGTTATCAAGCCATTATATGGCCGTTATCAGTTGTTCTCACTACCACTCTAATGCTTCAGAAGGTGCATATCCAACGTTATGAAAAGCTTGCAGTTTTGCTATATAACTTTCTTACATAGGCTATGTCAGTTAAAATAACTTCACGTATACTTTCGGTTTCACATGGGACACAAACTCCGGTCTCCTGGGTAAAAGTCTTGTATTTGTTCGAGTCCAGCAAGTTGATTCGTTGATTCAAATCCTGTCGGTAGGCAGTTTTGGAACAGAGACAAAAGCAAACGTGAATGATCTGCATACAAATGTAAACAGCCTCACGGACGTATTGGAGCAGCCCTATGCTTGTTTGTCAATATGGAGCCCAGAGATGCATTATTCCAGCTTCAGCCTGTGAAGACAGTTGCATATCGCTTCTGTAAGTCCGAAGCGAGCTCCCTGAAGTCTGATACAATTACTCCGATGATGTCATCAAGGATATCTTGGATTGTGCTTGAGACTTTTAACAAAGAAATGGGATTCCAAACTAGGTTGTAATGTTTTAAAAGCTTGTGCATTTACCAAACATCAAGGGTCTTCGGAAAGTTGAAATATGGACATTGTAGGATGTAATGTTTCCATTGCTTGACCCTCAAAAGAGCTTCTTTGAAAGATGAAAAGATAGCGAAACGGTGAAGAGTACCAGCTTTATGATTTGAATGAGCACTCTACTTAAGTGGTGTCACTTCAGTGAGTTGTCTACAAATGTTCCAAACCATAACGTGGTCACAGGGTTTAAAACACATGGGCATTTATCAGGCACGGAGAGATGCTATCAGGTTGCATCATAGGAAGTGTAGGATCCTGGGTTCTTGTCTTGTCTTGTACACAGCTGCATGTTGTAGTGCAAACACTATGACAGGCAGCTCTGTTAAGAATGGGGGGGAAATAGATGTTGTTCTCACTTCTGCACACCCAGGTAATCGCTGCGTGAAGTGGGCAGGCTTCTAGGGTTTTTTGGTTTCGGAAAGTTACAAAACAGTTGGACGCAGGCTCACAAAAAAAAAGCCATGTGTGGGGGAGGGTGTTTCAGACACCTTTCCAACATCTGACAAGCACTTTAGATGAAGCATACTGATACCTTACAACGTAGGCCATAAATAATTTAAAACTAAATCCACCTCCCAACAGCACTCCATTACTAATGAGTCACATGTGCAGGTAACATAAGTAATTATTATTCTTTGTATGCTCTTACTCAATTAGAGTTTGAATAGATGTCATTATTCATATTAGTGTGTACATAATGTGATTAAGGCTTTGATTAAGCATCGATTGTGTTGCTCATAGGTAGCTTGTTAACAAAATGGATTTGGTGTCAGAAAACACACACACACACTTTCACAAATGACAACCAACTTCAAAGAAACCCTACACATATTTGAAATCAGTTGATTTAGCAATTAGCATGGCTGAGTAGCTACTTTGCTTACTTTGCTTTGTATTGATTTGGTTTCATGTGAAGTTGGAATTCACATCATAAAAGGTTTATAATCAGGGCTTCAATGATTCTATGATGTGCAAGTGATTGCCTTTAATTACAGCTAAAACCAAATATATATGGTGCATCTACAAAGCTCACAGTGTGTGTCACTGGTTAACTAAAACAGCTTCCAACTACCTAATCAACTTTGCTCATATCAGTTTCTTCCGGAAGGTACATTTCGATTAAAAAAGGAGAGACTTGCGCCTCATTATAAAAAATATTGACATTTAAGCTGCAGTTTTCATCTAAAGATAATTACCTTCAGTGTTTTAAAGCTTTAAAGGTAATACTGCGTACTTTGTAAAAAAAACAACCTGGCTTTTCTTTTACATATGACACATAATCTAATTTCATAGAGGGAACAGAGTCACACGTTCCATGTAATCTTTAATAAAAAAATATGTCATCATACGCAGTGCTTCAGCAGGTTATTCTGGGAACTAGCTGAGATTTACTGTCACAGGTGTTCTCACAAGTACAACAGAGCAAACGTGTGTTTTGATCTCCTCTTAAGATAACCATGAAAAATTCCATAAGGACATCGTGCCAACTATTGTCAGAGCTTGGATGTCGTTTCAATCATCTGATTTATTCACCATTTAATACATATAAAAGGAACTGAAGAAAGTGATTCTTCCTTTTTATGTATGATCAAATGGGCTTTTATTGAATTTGTTTACTCCCCAGGTTGAATTATGTTATTAATGAGCTCCAAAAAACAACCTGGCCTTGAAGATAGAAACTGATGGCTTTGGCAGAAGAGGAAAAAAAGCACAACACTATTGTAGCTGTGGGCGTGCATGCTTGCCAGCCGGTAATATAACATAATCAAATGACCAATTTGCTCTACTACTTAAAGTCGAGTTTATTTATACTGTCCAAAATCACACGTTTGTCTCAAAGGGCAGAGCCAGGCTAGCTGTTTCCACTCTTTATGATAAGCTAAGCTAACCAGCTGCTGCCCGTAGCTTCATATTTACTGTACAGTCGAGCGATGCCTGATTCTTCAGGTTAGTTAACGTTAGCTGTTAGCAGCCGAGGTTCCTTTGTATAACGTTATGAATCGTTCATCCTCTCTTCAGTAAAAAAAAAGATTGGACGAAGGTAAATTATATTGGTATCATGATGTGTTCAAATGTTGTCTTGTAAAACAAAGAAACTTGAATAAAGTTTTTTGAAGGAGATGTTTTCATTTCAATATCAAATAGATATTAGAGAGGGAATTATGACCTGTCTAAGCAGCTTATAATACATAATTAAAACTGATAATGGTAAGAATTGTTTTCATCAAAGTTTAAATTATAATAAAAATACAATAATGTATTTCATAATCATTTGGTTTTTGTGTTTTTATGCAAAGAACCACTATAGACGACAATAATAAAGTAAAAGGACATTTAGAACTTTTGACGGTCTTTGGGACAGTTTATATCATTTTCCAGGATGGTGCTGTGGTGTTGGTGAAAAAAATAAAACAGCTGCTATGACAAAACAACAACAAAAAACAATTGGTATTGACAGCAAAAAGAAAAAGAAAAATCATGATGGGGACATATCTAAAAAAATTAAATAAAAAATCCTGAGCTGACGGATGTAGCTAAGGATTGAGCCATCTCTCTTTCTTCTCATCTTTGTTGAGAGTTGAACATGTGCAGTACCGTTTGGATACTAATAAATAAAACATTTTGTATAAGGGCAAGTAATATTTGACTTTAGTCAGGTAGATTTCTTACCCAGAATAAAACTAACTAACGTTACACCCTGGTCTCTGGGAGTTATCAGGGACAAGAACGTTGTATTCTGTATAAAAAAAGAAAAGAGGTGAAGGATAGCTCTGTATATGTGTATACACACTTTTACTTTTAATTACACCTTATGCATGTTTCACAAAAATAAAGTTTTTTTAATAGGCTATTTATGTAGAGACATTATTTTCTCATTGAGTTGTATAGAAGGCTGTAAAGGCTTTTGAAGGAGCTATTTAATTTGGAAGATGATTTTTCATTTGAAAGGTTATATTAAAAGTTATTTTCATAAATGTGTATGGTTCTTATAAAAAGAGTGCAATGAAATGCTGAATGACCTAAAAATAGTTGAGTTACATTGTTATAGTGAATATTTATTTGTCTCCCTAGGGAATAAATAACATCGGTGCATCCTTAGTACAGATTTAATTGAGGTATCATTAAACAGGAAACCCCAGAAAGAATATGAACATCCTAAAATGAATTCCTCTACAAAACTTTCACTTCAATGGCAGCATACATATAACATCAGTTTAAGTGCACACTCAGCAGAAAAATCTGAACTAATTTGTTTTACTTCAGGTGTATTTTGCGACACATGTTCAGTGTTTTGATCAATGGCAAAGATAGATAAATATAATGATGCTAGTGCCTATGAAGAAAAGCAATTACCCGTGTCTTAAATGTTTCAAAGAGAGTAATAATAATAATAAAGAATCCCACCACTTTTCTTTTTTGCCCAAAGCTCGCACGGTTCAATTGAAGAAACCCTGTTAAACATTCTTCCCCGTGACTCCTCAATATTCCTTATTTGTCCATCTGGCACCCAGCATAGGTCAAACAGGCGGAGGGAAAGGAAAAGTATCTCAGCTGACTAACATGCTCTGTGGCTACATCTCTATTCCTCCATCCTCACATGTTCGTCTTGTGATATCCGGCTCTTGAGTGGCAAGTGTACGCCTTTGATTCGAAGATGTTTCTCCCCTCTGGGTGGTGGGCTGCTCTACAAAGTCATAACACAGCACAATGGGATCCTTGTTGTCAGATGATTAGGCAGACTGGTGAGTGAGTGTGTGTGTGAGTGTGTGTGTGAGAGAGAGAGAGAGTGTGTGTTGTCTAGTTTGTCTGACAGCAGTTTCAAATAACAATACATGTCAGAGCCGTGAATAAGCAGTCTGACTGGCAGAGCCTTTTGTCTTCAGACCTTTTCAATATTGTGTGAGAATGTCAGTGTGTTGATTGGGGATTTGCCGGAAGGGGCACATATTAAGAGAAAAGTGAGCTTTAGTCGGTTTAAAAAGCTTTTCACATTTTTTGTCTGTCATCTAAAACAACTTTGCTTTTTTTTATGTGTGTGTGTGTGAGCGTGTGAGAGAATATTTTCACACCCTGAGTGAGAGGTTATTGTTAATGACAGAGCCTGTAGCCGTTAAAGACAAACAGGTGGATGGTTATCATTCTCTTTTACAGACACTAATCTTTACTTCCACCATGCAGCATCCCGCCAAACTCTCCGTTAACACATCCTCGCTGTGACTGATCTCTTTCTTTTGTTACTCATATCATTTAAAAAAATCTAGAAACAAGAATGATCTCAATGGCTAATAACTGTCTAAATACTAATTTGTAAGTTATTGTTTTTCAGCAACTCCTCTGGCATTATTACAGCGCAAGCAACAGCAAATTAGGTCGGCGGATGGAAAGGGAAGCGCTAAATGGAAAGGAAACCCCCTTTCCCTTTTTTTGAAAACAAAAGAGAAGCTGAGAAAGAAAAGCAAAAAAAACCAAAAAGGTGATTGTAACTAATTAAATTAAACCTAGCTTGGCTTGAGGGCAGCTACAGGGGAAGAAGTGCGGGACGCCAGGATGTGAGGGGTGGAGCTGGGAATAGAAGTAGGATCTTTAACTGCACATCAGGTCATAGAATTCAAAGCCCCCGGGGCGCAGCCGAACCAATCATGTCCTTCCGATGAGGTGCGAGCACAGAGACAAGCTCTGACCTTTTGAACTTCAACCTCTCTGTGTTTTGGGAGAGGTCAGGCAGTCACATCTACCTCTCCGTTTGGCATGGCATCTCCCTGAGGGGACTGTTTTTAAGCTGACAGGGACGTATCGGCAGGCAAGGAGATAATGGTTGATAACACATTTGTTATTGTGTGTGGTTTTTACACTCAGCCCCTTAGGCGCTTTTTTAAGCTCCGAAGGTGGCCTATTTTGCACATGGCGAAGTAGAATCCTATAATGTGGAGAGTTCTGGTAAATGTGGTTACCACTCACTCCTTCTCAGTAATGCATTGCATTGTTCCCACTAGTAATATTTGGCTTTTACTGACACTATATTAAATTCACTGAGGCAGAAAATACGATGCAGGCCACTTAACCAGCATCACTTTCAATTTATTGACTTTAAATGTTTCCCACTGGACATTAAAACTGATATTTAGCCAGCAAAATGTGAATTCCCACAGGACTCCACTTCCATTCATTCAAATTGAAGCACTAAAATAGCAAATGGAGATAAAGTTAAAATTAGTTTCATGCTTTTTTATTTCTCCAGTAATGACCCCCCAACCCTCTCTTCTCATTTCCCTTCTGGTTTTGTTCTGTCTCCCTTTGTATTTCGCTCCACTGTCTCCATCACACGTATCAGGAATCACCCATGTATGTACAAAAAAAATAAGCTTCTCTTCTTTTTTTTTTTGCTAAAAAACGAGTGCAATTAGGACTGCCGGATTTTACTCTTTGGCAGCACTGTGTCTGCCACAGCCTTGGGGCTTTCGTGTTATGGATGGGATTATTATAGCGCTGACGTGCAGCCACTCTGTTTCTGCACAAACATACACAACCGCAAAACAAATACACACTGAATCTATTTTTCAAAATGATTATTGCCAAGGTATGATGCTACCTCATTTTGGCACAATCAGTTATCTGCTGGGTGGGCTCAGTGGGGTAGAAGTAGGCCACAAGAGACTGTGTGTGTGTGTGTGTGTGTGTGTGTGTGTGTGTGTGTGTGTGTGTGTGTGAGAATGCGCACATGCTCCTGTGTACGTACCATCAATTCAGGTTGCAGGCCTAAAGCCACGTTTAGCCATTCCACTTAATAAACTTTCACTGAGCTCCCTGCATGATATCTGACCTGAAACAAGACTGTAAAAATGACAGGGGCAGAAGAAATCTAGAGAATGGAGATAATGGAAAATAGAGGAAATTAAAGATGGAATGAATATGCACTGGCGAGTCTATAATATACACTTTAAGAAAGCACTGATTTTGGCGTCCTGGTAGCTCACCCGGTAGCACAGGTGACCCATATACAAAGTCTGAGTCCTTGCCACAGCAGACTGTGGTTCGAGTCCAATGCGTGGCCATTTGCTGTATGTCTTTCCCCTTCTCTCTCTCCCCCTTTGACGATCTGCACGTCTCTCTCTGTCATTAAAGGCATAAAAAAGCCCAAAAATATAACTGATTTGGGATGGGATGAATTTAGTTTACATTTTAAAAAATATGTATGTTTTGAATTACTACATTCAAATTAAAGCAGGTTTTAAAGCAGGAGTTTGATATTTTGGGATATTTGCTTTTTTGCTTTCTAGCCAAGGGTTTAGATGAAGAGATTGATACCACTCTCCAATATCTGTGTGGTAAACATGAAGCTACAGCGAGCAGCTAGTTAGCTTATCAGCATAAAGACCGGAAAAGGGGGGAGACGGGTAACAAAGGTACTTATTAGTGAGCTTTAGTACCTTTAAAGCTCACTAATTAGAAACATTGTTTGTTCAATCTGTAAATAAGAAATTTAATGGGAGGTTATGTGGAATTTTATCTTTTTTTGGCTGAAAATAACTCTGGATTTGGCTATAAGTGCATTTTGTCTCTTTTGTTTTTATTATTTGATCTTTTTCTATAAAAAGTGTTTTTTGGGCCCAATTGGCATCATGTGACGGACCCAGAAGTTGTGATTCATCAGTTTGGAATGGGCTTTCGGAGCCTGGTGCTCTTCCTGGAGGCTTGGTTTGCAGGCTTTATGCTAAGCTAACTTCATATTTACCCCACAGACATGAGAGTGGTAACTCTCGGCAAGAAAGCAGATAAGCGTATTTCCCAAAAGGTCAGACTATTGCTTTAACTGCATGTTGGGCTATAGCCATATTGTTTAAAGACAGTTATGTGTATTTAGACGTTTAAAAGAAATTTAGTCTGGTTTGACCGAGACAACATCTTTTGAATTGCAAATCACCAAATCATGATACACATGCAAAGGTACATGCATACACATTTACACGCACATATGTATAAACAAATCTCTGCCATTTCTATTTTCCATTGCCATGTGACCATACATTTGAAAGTGAGCGCAGATAACAACTTTGTATGTGCATCAATAGCAAGTAATGACCAGAATAATGAGTAGTCAGGGGTGAAATGCCAGAGCAAGAAAGATAAGGAAGTAACGAGGAAAAAAAGATCATAGCTGACTGAAATTGTAATTCTCAGTTCTTTTCTCTTTCCCTCTCTTTCTCTCTCATGTGTCAGTCTCTTTTAAAGCCCTCTCGCCACACGTCAACCTCATCCCTCATCTCTTTTATCTGCCTGTTTCACCCACTCATCTTCACCTCTGCCTCATTTACAATTGCTCCTCTCCTCCGGGGAGCGTTAGCCTCGGTCGTCTGTTCACAGGGCCCTAAGGCAATGATTAGAGAGAGTGGAGAGAGAGAGAGAGAGAGACGGATAGACGGAGGAAGTGAGTGCTGCTGAAAAGGTGGGTGGCTGGGTGGGGAGGTTCAGCATGTCTGCAATGCGCACTAGCCAGACGCAAGTGACGCACCAATCAATCCAAAAACTGTGCTCTATACATACGCCTCACATGCAGAAGAAACGCTGCTCTCCAACAGGGCCTGTTATTTTACAAACAGCCGATTCCAAAAAAAATTTGATTAAAGGCATCTTTCTGCAGTTACACATCTCTAAATAGCTGTGACAGAACAATTATTGTAAAACATCTCAGGTTGCAGTAGTCTATTTCCTGTTTCCACAAGTTTCCTGCTTCTGGCTGGCTGTCGGTTTTCCTGCTAGACTCGAACAGCATGTACAACCACAAACTTCTCGAGTTTCAGATCAAGGATAATCAGGAAATCGATTGTAGTCTGGTCCCAGTGCATTATGGTGTCGAAAGTGCTTAATGTTCTGTTTATAGGGTTTAGCACAAGGTGTTTGGCGTGCTAGAAGAGCTTGAATGTTGATGGGAAAAAAAACAAGTAAAGGTGTACCTTGAACATAGCCCTCTTTTTTTGACAAAGTTCTTAAAAAGTCCTTGAAATTCAAATAAACCACATAACCTGTTACAGAAAACTAAATATGCCAGGGAGGTGTAAATTGAATCCAACATCGGCCACTAGGAACAGTAATGTGTGGTCTCGCGAGAATTCTTGTAAGTCAGGGGTGAATAATGTGTGATGGATTTTTTTGGGATGTTCTGTCTCTGCACTTTGTGCTTCGTCTGAGCTGGCTGGTAAAGGGAGACAGGGGCTCACTAAAGTGGTGCTCGCTACTATGTTAGCTTACTATTATATTACAAAATTACAAGGACTTACTGTTGAAATTATTTTGTCCTAACAATGTATAGCGCCGTTGACAGAACTGCAGATGCTAATCACCGTGAAGTCACACGGTGACTATGAGGGAGAATGCCTTGCAGAGTGTGTTGCCGAGTGTGTCACGATGAAAGCTTGAGAAGTGCTCGATGGGGGTTGCTGAGCCCTCAGCGTTGTCTCTCAGATGATATTGAGTTGGTTGTGTGTGAGCTTGTGTGTATCTGTATGCAGCTAATCTCGCACACTACTGACCAATCAGCCTAATATATTTTGAGCACATTTATGACTGTATGGTCAAGGCCCGGTCATTGTTGCTGTGATTCACATAATGTCTGTATGAACACAACTGTCAGAGTGTGCGTTGGTGCAGTGGGTGTGTGATGGACGCCAACACTCCCAAAGGCTGAATGGGTGACTGAAGTTAAAGCAAATGAGTAATAACAGACAAAAAGTAGGATATTAAGTAAAACAAAATATCCCGATTAATCATTAACCTCTATAGAGTCCCAATGAAGTAAAATGTTAAGTTTAAAATATAACTACCTTTATAAAGATAGAATTGTTGTGTATGTGAAATTCTAATTAGCATTAGGTAGCTAGCGTTTTCAGTGTCAGCTTACCGACTAAAATGCTTTAGCTACTGTTACAACAGATTATACAGTAATTCCACAGATGTATGCAGTACAGTATATAACGGGCACTGGCTGGAGTAGTGTTATGATAAATGATACCGTAGCTTCAGCTAGGTAGCTAGCTGAAAAAGCTAGTGCTTTGCTATCATGGCATGTCTAGCTGCACACAGACCTTCCGATTGCTACACTAATGTTACACGCACATCACAAACCCTGGACCAGTCAATGCATGGACACGACGATCTAATTAATATAAGCATTAATAAAAGTGGAAATGTGGTGAAGAAAAGGAAATGTTGGAAGGAAAGAATGAAGGAAGGAAGGAGTTGAAAAATAAAATTAGCATAAAAATACAATATTCAAATATTCTGCAAGATTTTTATTTGACCAATTAATTGGTGGTAAAAGAAAAAAAGAAGCCCTGAAAGAAAACAATTGATATCAGACTTAAAACTAGATGAAATAGATGATAGAAGCTGTATACTTTGTTTTTTACACGCCATTTTAATCATATAACTAACAACACTTATTACCTATGTATATAGTCATATATTTTGACATGTCTGATAAACTTGTACTACATCGTGTCAGTTTAAGAGCTCTATAAACAATTTGTGAATGACTTGTTTACACAAACAGTTGGATTCACAACAAATAATTATTTCTCCTCCTCACCTCTATCTTTACTCTTGCTAGACTTTATTTCATGGCTCACTTGACCTCAATACTCTCCCTCTCCCAATCCCTCATCCCTGAGTACAAAGATAGATCAATAGATGGCCAGATGGATAGAGCTGCTTCTTTCATACCGTTTCCTTATTTTTTCCTTTCTTCCTCCATCATTTCCATTTATTTCTCCCATTTTTTCTCCCTCATCTCCAGTCAATTTACTCATATTTCCTTTTAACCCAGGCACATGTCAATCCTTCACATTCATCTCTAAGTCTTGACCTTTACTCTCTGTTCAATCACTCTGTACTTCCTTATACACGTTTTATCTCTGGCCATCATCCCTCTTTCCTCGATTCTCTGATCCTTCCATCCTTCTTATCTTCTGTATAGATTCCTCCATCCTTCCTCCTTCTGGAGTCCCTGCAATAAGATCTCTATTTCCCTTTTTTCTATTCTCTGGCTCTTTCCCTCCGCTTTCTTCACCTCTCCTGTCTGCCCTCAGACCTCCTGCCCTCCCCTCTGATCACCCTTTTTTCCTTTCCAAGTATCAACCCTCATTTCAAACCTCCTTACATCTCCTTGCCTGCCATCAGGCCGCTCTGATCATTCCTTCCAGCTTTCGTTCTCCCTCCTCCTCCGCCACCCCCCCCACCCCCCCTCCCCCAACCCCTCCCTCGCTGGTTCCTGACCTCCATCCTCCCTGTGATCATCCCTTCAGAGTTAAGGCCATCTGTTCCTGCAAGAGAATCAAGTGCATCCTAGCCCCCAACGCCAGCCAGGATGTGTGTATTTATGCATGTGTGCCAATTTATCTGTGTGTTTGTATGTGTGTGTGTGTGTGTGTGTGTGTATTAAAATGTGACCACATATTCCTCTGTGAGCGTCTATTAAAAAAAATAAAGAATTCGGTGAGTGTTGCATATTCATGACACTAAGGGTGGAGTAGTACCATTTTCTACCTTTTATGAAATTCAGGCGTGCCCAATCACTGATGGATTGCTGCATAAACAAAATGACTTTGATGTCTAATGCATGATAGATGCATATGGATTATATGGAGATGATTATAGCTAATAAAGCTGATACCTGTGCGCTCTATCTCTAAGCATTTGTCCGTGTATGTGTGTGGTTTGTGGTATTGTTATGCATGCGTAGGTGTTCGTGTGCGCACGGTAACAGTGAGAGTTTAGGCCCTCGGTGCTCTCCCTGCTCGATTAGGAAGTAAACAATGTTTATTCAGGAGCAGCTGTCTAAGGGAGATGGCTGTATGCGCATGTACCAACACACACTCATTCACAAAGATGAAGATGAAGGTTTGGAAAACAGAGACGGATTAGTAGCTCTGGGAATCCAAGGAGAAGCCCCAGTGGAGTGTACACAAACATACATGCACACACAAGCAAAACACACAAAGAAAAGAAATGAATGCAAAAAGTCTACATGCAGCTACTTCTGCGATGACAGGCCAGCACTTAAAATGACCATTGTGAATAAGTTTCAATCCTGCTGTATTGAGAAACATGGCTGTCATTGAAAAGAGGCATGCGCCGCTACACTGGCTCTTCAGCACTTAACTCAAACAGAACGTGGAACTCAAAGTGAACTCGTAAAGAAAGACATTGCTGTGACTTGTTTCTCTCCTTAGAAACACGTGGGAAGCAACTGCAAGCTTCTGTTTACTTTTAGAAGTCAAATGTTATAAGCAATATCATAGCTCATATTCTCAGTTTTTTGCAGAGACAATAAAAGAGTATTTGTTATATCTAACAGATGTCCGAGAGTGGTGTCCGAGAGTGGAGGTTCAAAAAGAAACCTTGCCGATTTGTATTCTGAGCCACAGTATAGACTTTTCTCCAAAAAATAAATTAAACACAAACTTCAGAAATCTGTTTTCACAACCAAGAAAAAAATAAAAAATGCCGTCCAGTCCGCCCACCTCTCTTTCTGTACGTGTTCCTGATTCTTCCCCCTCATCTCAGCAGCAGCTGGGCACATTCCTCCTCAGGGTGAATCCGCCACTAGCAAGAAGGCCAGCTTTACAAGAATGACCCAATTTATCAGACGCAGCACTCGCACTGTTGATGGATCTAATTAAAATCTGTGTACAAATCTTATAAAGGCCGGCGGTAATCATATTTACGGCGTGAGCTTTCAGTCATTCTCTTGCACTGTTGAACCGGGATAATCCATTGCATACAGTATAAAAGGGCCTTTTTCCAGCAAGTTTGATCCTGTCACTGTCTACTGTTGTGTTTTTTTGTGTTTGCTGTGAAATTATTGTTTTCAGTTATGCATAAATTCACACAAATAGCTCAGCATTGACTCAGGCGTGCTTAAGAGTACAGCAGTGTGAATACAGTACTGTAAACATGATTCATTGTGATATAATGTATTATAAAAAACAACCTGCCATTATATAGTATTCTTTGGAGTCTCTGGGAATAATCCAATAAAACGCTGTTGCATTGTGCACAAAGCAAACAATTGATTTTACTCAAAAGCTCTCAGTGGGTTTCCCTGTGAACCACATATTGGAAAACAGCAGGGCAGCAATAACCAATTCCACTCCCTGACCTAAATGTATTTTAAAGACATGCATTTGTTTAAATGTGCCCACCTCTCTCACTGCACTCGTGCTATTAGCACAGTTATTGTGCCACAAAATTATTCTGATAGGGTGAGCCAAGCCGTGTCGATACATTATGAATGTAAGTGTGTGTGCATGGAGGATTTGTGTGTGTGTGTACTTCTGGACGTACTTTAGCTCATTTCCATATGAAGTTTCATCATACCCATTGTGGATCGAGTTGTTTCTAATGGACTCTGAAACTAGCTCCCAAAGCATCAAATAAGACTCAGCCATCCTGCGGCATGCATCTGAAAATATCAATTTTAGTTGGTGAAATATCCACCATTTGGGAAACAAATAAAATCCAATCTTCTCAAAGCAAGTGAGGCGAGGCAAATTTATTTGTATAGTAGATTACACACACAATGGTAATTCAGAGAAGTACAGAAGTGCATTGTAGAACATTACAGTCACTGCACAGTGAGACCTGAGTTTTAATGTTGATTTGACAAAGCGTGAAGTTACTGTTAAGTCGGGCCAGTGGGATGAAGCATGTAATGCAGAACCAAAGTTCACAAGCATTCCACCCGGAAACCTTTATAGTAAAGGACTATTTTCTCCTCATTGACTTTGTTAACCTTTTGACCTCCTGCACATTGCACATACATCACCAAAAACATAAATGATGACACATAGTTTTTTCATACATCCTACTCATAGTTTCTTTAGCATTCTGGGCAGTACATAGTTTCTATTTGTAGTGGGCACATTTAGTTAACTTCAGTAGTCCCACTTTAGTTTATCTTTTAGATAAGATAACCGAAATAACCCAGTACCTAGTATTCATCCTTTTTGTACGCGCATCTAAATCAAATCAAATCAAATCAAATGTAGAGACAGACACTCCGGGATGATACCCCGGATGGTGAGTTAGTAACATACATTTACATAAATGCATACAGATAGAGAGGGAGAAGAAGAGAGAGGGAGAGAAGGAAGAGAGCAGGGAGGTGTCCCCCAGCAGTCTAAGCCTATAGCAGCATAACTAGGGGCTGATCCAGGGCAGACCTGAGCCAGCCCTAACTATAAGCTTTATCAAAAAGGAAAGTCTTTAGCCTACTCTTAAATGTGGAGAGTGTGTCTGCCTCCCGAACACAAACTGGAAGCTGGTTCCACTGGAGAGGAGCTTGATAGCTGAAGGCTCTGGCTCCCATTGTACTCTTAGAGACTCTAGGAACGACAAGTAACCCTGCAGTCTGGGAGCGTAATGCTCTAGTTGGTTTATAAGGTACTATGAGATCTTTAAGATATGCTGGAGCCTGACCTTTAATTGATTTGTAAGTCAGGAGAAGGATTTTGAATTCTATTCTGTATTTTACCGGGAGCCAGTGCAGAGCAGCTAAGACAGGAGTAATATGATCCCGTTTCCTTGTTCTAGTCAATACACGTGCCGCTGCATTTTGGATCAACTGAAGAGTCTTAAGCGACTTTTTGGGACAACCTGATAACAATGAGTTGCAGTAATCCAGCCTTGAAGTAACAAATGCATGGACTAGTTTTTCTGCATCATTTTGAGACAGGATGTGTCTTATTTTTGCAATGTTACGTAGATGAAAGAAAAAAAATGACTTTGACTTTGATTTTGCTGGCAGCCAATGATCAGCCACTACCACAGTTGCTGCAACTCAAACAGTCTGTGGTGTGGTGAAGTTGAGTGGAGCATATTTCACGGCATTGGCAGTTCAGCGTGCCGAGATGCCACCAAAATGTTGAAAGTTAATCAAATGAAGTACTCTATTGGTATCACTTTAAGGGTTCTGGTATTGGTACTGGTATATAAATGTTGAATGGGATCCAATCTATCATTGGTGTTCATAGTTTATTTTTTATTTTTTTAGACCTCTATTCATTTGTTGGTGCTTTTGTTTTGGTTAATTGTTAATATATTGATACCGATAGACTTATTCGCCTGTTTTATTTTATTTGTAGTTCAGTTGGTAGTTAGTGTTAAAAATAATGTTTTATCATCTTTTTTATATATGTTCCCCTTCGTTTTCAGTTTGTCCAGATTTACCTCTTTTAGGAGTCCAGAACTTTTTACATAGTTTGTAAATTGTTTGCTTAATATTTTTGGTAATTAAATGTTTTGAAAATCAACCTGTGACTCCTCGTGCCTGCCAGGTCGGACCCTCACACTTACCAAAGCTGCGTTTTATACATAAATTGACATTGTTCCGTGCAAAATCTACTTGAATTTTTCACATTTTATTATGTATTACCCTAAACAGTGATTTGTTGTGTACTGACCCCTAGTGCTGGGCAGGTAGCGTAGTATAGTCTATTCATCAGAAGGTTTTTTTGCTAATAAAGACTGCCTGCTCTAGCTAGAAACCAGGCTCAATGTTTGCCTGAACCAAACAATGAGCTGAAAGATGCTAAAACGCTGCGTAGAGCTGAGGGGAAGTTAGGTGATGATTCTTTGTGAGTTCTTCACTGTGAGTTTAACCTTTCATTTAGTAATTTAACATCCATTATTACTATATAAATATTGAATACAGCATCTTTTAACTATTTTAATTATTATAACTGTTTACGAAGACCCCAAAACACCTATCTAACTTTATATTACTACATACCAGTAGCTTATATAGTGCCTGTGTTGGCTTATGTAATGGTCTTAGTGACAGATATATCCTGCATTCAAGAAGTTGGCCTGTGGTCAACAGGAAACAATTGTGGCTTATCATTAGAGACACACAGAACATCGTGTCTCCCTGAGAGTTTGTATTTCCGTTTTGCAGTTAGAAGATACAGTGCTTCCATTTAGGAATAAAGGGTGGCTTTACATGCTTGTGTTTGTTGGCCCATAACTGGCCTTGTCTTTGGCTGACACAATGATGGCTGGGGTTTGTGCAGCCTAGATATTTTCATGGCATGTGCAGTAATTGCGCTGCTCACTCAGCAATGAGGATGCTCCTTCCAGTTATCCAGATGGCTCATCTGGACTTGCACATGAATATCAACTCTTAAAAATTACTCTTCCCAGAGAAGTCGAGCAGGGAGGTGCTCCTTAGACAGTGGAGTGGTAAATATTTTTTTGCAGGGCTCATGTTTGTCTGCACCTTTACACCCATAAGCTGTATTTGTCATTGTTATTCAGTCTGAACTAGTTTAATTTCCCTAGAAAATAATCCTGGGGTCTGTCACACTTTCCCCCGCTCGACATCGTCAAATACTCATCGTCAGTGTTTGTCGAGCACACAGTACATTCTGTTTTTGAGGTTAAGCAGCAGCATGGTAGTCTGTTTATTGGCATGCAGTTTGGCTCAGCCTTTAGGTTTTCTTTGACTTATAGCTGCTGTTTGTTTTAATGTCTGGCAGCTCTCATAACTTCTTTATCCTGCTGACTCCAGTTGCCCAGATGGTATAGCCAATTTATGTTGTGGTTTACAAATCTAGGTTTTGTTGTCATAATTTAAACATTTACATTTGTGAGAGAAAACAAATTACAATTGTTTTTTGTTTGTTTTTTCAACTTGACTTATTATAATTTTTTTGTCATTTTCTGTTGCTACTGCTTGTTATTTTTGGCAGACAAAAGTGTGTGCCTTTTAGTACTGCTGGGTCTGGTCTCATCCAGTTCTTTTCTTTTTTTGTCTCTCTTCTATTTCACCCCAACCCCTCTGCAAATATGAGCCTGGAGCACAACTGAACAGTCTTAATTAAAAGGGTTATTTGCACAAAGGCTAAAAGTCCTGATAACATGATGTTTTCCATCCGTCTAAAATGAATGCTGCTCAGTGTGATAGCACAGCTCATGCTGAAATTAAAAAACTGTTATTATGAAATACATAGAGACAGAGAAGTAAATAAAAGAGTCAGTGGCACAACCAACAGGTGTTCTATATCTATACACTTGGGTGCCAGTTAATTAAATCCAATGCAATATATAACGTTCATATTAAATATTGGAATTCAAGCAAAATAGTCCAGATGCCCTTCTCTCTGGCTGCATGCTCCAGCTCTTCCAAGAGGGTCCAGAGGTATTCCATGGTCACAGAGTATCATATTTAAGAAGTGGTCGTAATCAGTTTGACGTCAACCATTGGTTTGTAGA
The DNA here is from genome assembly GCF_900634415.1 of Cottoperca gobio. Lineage (NCBI taxonomy): Eukaryota > Metazoa > Chordata > Actinopteri > Perciformes > Bovichtidae > Cottoperca > Cottoperca gobio. The sequence continues at coordinate 20,442,565 of NC_041355.1, read as the reverse complement.
CTATGGTTTTGAAGTCTTGAGTTTTTTATTGTTATTGTCATCATCTTGGTTTTTGACTGCCTTCTTGTTTTTCTTTTTTTAACCAGAAGTGACACGAGATGGTGGAGCTAACGACAACCGAACGTTGAACAAGACATTTCTAGGTGACCAACATGTTACAATTTACTTTCATGAACTGAACACAACACAGTGGTAGTGACCTGTCATTCACAAGGTAGCCCTGCCTAAAGCATGGCCGACTTTATCGTCTATTCTTCTCTAAATAGCACCATCATTTTCTAGATGAACATCATGCGGCATTGAAGAAGACTTAAAACTAACATTTGACCCATAAACTCATTCAGAAAGGTTTGTTTCTGATGTAATAACTCAAGTGAGAAGTAGGGTGATTTTCTCATAGACTTTTATACAGTCGGGCCTCTTTTTGCAATCAGTGGAGTGGCCCCCTGCTGGCCATTAGAAAGAATGCAGGTTTAAGGCACTTCGACATCGGCTTCACTTTTCAGGGGAGGTTGCCTCTATGTTAGGATATGTAATCCCTCTATTATAGATGGGCTCTGTTCCTTTCAATGCGAGAATGCAGTCGATCTTCTCCATGCACAGTGTATTTGCTCCTCACCCCCTGTGCCTAAGAGGTCAGTCAACTGATTTAATATGCAATGTCGTTCCTTTGGTCACTGCCCAGAGCATAATACCATTGATGAGGGTTAGAATCAACTCTAATCTATCTGACTGATACGTTGAAAGCATCACCTTCAGACTTCGATCTCTCGCCAATAAGATCCCACCAATGGGTGAGAAAACGTTGATGTCCATGAATCCCTTAACTTTGTACTAACCCTCATTCCAGCTGCTTCACAGCCACAAACAACCCAAGCATGTTTAAAAGATCACAATCAGCACTACATCATCTGCAAATATGCAATCCTGAGATCACTAGAATGGACACTTCCAAGCTCTTGATTCAGTCTAGAGATTTTGTCCATGGAAATCACCACCAGAAGTGGTAAAAAGGTTTAGCCTTGGTGGAGCCCAACAGCCAGAGGAGCTCATATGAACTACCATGGCCTGGCACCCCACATTCCCTCACTCCCAGGGATTCTGTCATCAACTTTACGTGTGCAATGTAGACTTCATATGACTCCTCCAGTATACTGGCAAGAGTAGGTAGCTGATTCATAGCTCGCCTACCCAGAATCAGCATTACTCCTACTGAACCAAAGGTTTGCAAACAGTTTTGATTCTCCTCACCAGTGTCAACAGGCTTGCTGAGAGAGCCAAAAATATACTGTAGAAAATATACAATATATTGTTTCTGCCGCTTTGTTACACCCAAGCTTCTGTACACTCCTACTGCTCAACTGACATGCCAGTTTATCTTATTCCAGCCACATCTAACCGCATTGACTGGTAACCCCATTAAGCATAATTTAACTCAACCCCTCCTCTCTTCTCTTTTTCTCCTTCGCACACTCAGCCTATAACGGATTTACTAATAAAGTCACTAAGCAAGAGTGATTCTCTTTTGCACGCCGGAGTACATCTTCACTTCTCTTGTTCTGTCGTTCCCTCGCTCCTCTCTCTCAATCGTTCTTTTGCTCTCACTTTCTATCTTTCTCTTTCTGTCACACACACACACACACACACACACACACACACACACACACACACACACACACACACACACACACACACACACACACACACACACACACACACACACACACACACACACCAAAATTGTAGAACCTTGTCTCTTCTTACCACAGAATATTCTCCTGGGTATTGAAGTATGTACTTGCTGGCATGATGTCTGGAACAACAGATGGGAAAAATTCTCCCAGGTGATTGAAATATCAGAGATCTTCTCTAAGAGAACATGGAGAGAGAGAAAGCAAGAGATGAACTGAGCATTGCACAAGCAGACACGCATACAGAAGGGATATATTAGAAAATCTTATTTAAATTCTCTACTCAAAAAAATCTACCTTTTACTTTTACGGTGAATTACTTATTATCTCTTTTATTAAAAAAATTGCAACCACTCAAGACAATAACTGTTTTTAATAGTTGGGCATATCTTTTAAATGTACTTTGATTTTAAAAAAGTAGAGGCCAAAACTGAATTATGACATTTGAATGACTTCTCGCCCTCAAAACTATAAATATGTATAAACCGGAAAATGCCCAGACAGGTTTAATGCCTCTACCTTTGCTAGACATTTGAAGTCCTGAATACTGCAGATAAAGAATATACAAACAAATATGGGGGATTTGAAAGGATAACATTATCTGTCCAATAGCAGACTCCTCAGCTGGTATTCCCTGAGGGAGAAAAATACACAGCAGGATCTACCAGCTTTTTCTACACTGACAATAAGTTATTCCCTAAGCTTGTAGGATTCAGGAATATTAATCCTCTGTAGAGTAAGCTCACAGCTACAACGCCTTAGCCCTGAACTGCAGCCGATTCTAAATTCCAAATCCAGTAATAAAATCAGCTGTTACATGTTTGAGCCATGTTGACATTTAGGGATGCACATGTGGCATTAAATCAACTTAATTTTCTATAGTATTGAATGTCACAACATCCCACATCCCAATGTTTTTATATCTTAATAACCGTGACCTTCTCCGTTTGCCAATTGGAAAATGTAAGAATCAATCTGCTGGTTCTGGTAAAGCAACTGATATATGGATTTTGTGGGAGGTTAATGGCCAGATGCTCCCTACGGTCACCATAGAGGAGAGCCTGGTTGTGGGAGATGCGCTGTGTTTGTACAACTTGCGCCAACCTCTGATTAATAGCAATATGGAAAGTTCATCACACAAGCATGACTCACCCATGTGCATATATTCTTGCCTTTAAATGCTCCGAGGACGAGACCAGTAAGATGAACACAACGCCATCGCGATGCCCCTGGTTCAATACTGCAAAATGCTGTTTTAGCTTTGTTTCCTTATTTTCAGTCTTGAAGCAATAGTTTGATGTGTGGAAGTTTATTCACTTTTTTGCCGAGAATAAGAAGAGATTAGAAGATTATCATATTTTATGTCTTTTAAAAAGATAAAATTGCAGGAAGTTGACTGCTACCGGCCAGGAAATTGTCCAGCACATAATGGTTTTTTTTTACACTTTTTTTTCCCATACTCTTTTTAAATATGGATTAAACAAACTATATTTAATGTGATGATTGGTGAGCTTTATGTATCTTCCTTTACTTTTAACTTTGGACAGAGATAGGCTAGCTGATAAGTCTCTAAGCTAACTGTACAGGAAGAACAGTGGTATCAATCTTCTCTTTCAACTCTCGGCTAGAATTTCAAGAAGCGTATTTCTTGAAATGTAAAAAATGTTGCTTTAAACAGGGTTATCATTTTGATAGTGTTTATAGCAACTACAAGTCTCATAGCGTGGAACAGTATTTTAATAATAATTGTCAAGAAAGGACCCAAAGTGTCAGTTAGGTAACTGATGATATGCCACGAGAAAATAGATATGATATAGATAGATTTATCAATTTAGTTCTTGAAAACTGTTGAAGTGTAATACTAAATCAGTGGAGTACTCTTTTACATTCTACTACATGACTACTAAATCTTTTCCTGGTTTTTTCCTCCTTATAAATAAACTACAATAAATAAGTAAATAAGTACATGTGTCTTCACTAGAGCTGCGATGATTAGTCTGTGGATCAGTCTGAATTATTTGGCAACCTTTTTGATAATATATGTAGTCATTTTTCCAAGCAACCATGACAAACATTCAGCAGTCCCAGCTTCTTACATGTGATGATTTGTAGCTTTCTTTGTCGTATATGACTTTTTGGTTTCGGACTCTTGTTTGAAGTGACTACAATAATAATGGCCGTCTTTCACAATTCTATTATTTTTAGACAATAACATTGAATAGGATATTGTTATTTGCCCCCCCTGTAATGTGTGCTATTGTTTCTATCTTCCTTTAATGCATACTAAATGTCCCATAACCTCCCAATGATTCAGTAATTATGGATTGCCTTCTACCCACCTGGCATTGTTGTTGTACCAACATGTCAGCTCAAAGTAATCCTGTTTGTGTCTTGTAAGAAACAAGAATAACACACATCTTTGTCTTTGGTATTAGATTAATAGAGAGCTCAAGATGTTTGTCATTGACACTCTATTTTAGTCTATTTTAGCATAAAAAATGAATATTAACTACATGGGGGGCAAATGGTAAATCAAACTCTGACATCAGACATATTTTTAAATTCAGGGGTTGAGAGTTGATTCCTCATTAAGACACCTAGCCAAATAAATACAACAAATGAAAATAAATATAACAAAAACAAAGAGCAATATAAAAGATGTTCCTTGATTTCATCGTGACAGTCGAGTCAAACAGCTTAAGTAAAAGACCCGAACAAAACCACCCAGTGTCGAGCTAAAATCAGATGTTTATAGAAATGCAAAAGAAATTCATGTCCCTCCCTTTGTTTCCTGCAGAATGTTGTTGTGATTTTTCTTTAACCTCCCCTCACCTCGCACAAGTGTTTATCTTTGTTGTCTTAAGTTGACTTACTAACAGGTTGCCATATAGTGGATGTTTTTACAATCTGCTTGAGAAAAATTATTCAGTCTTTGCGTATTTAGGCACTTTGTTTGAGCAGGAAATTGATCTTGGGAAAATAGGCCATCTACAAACAAAACAAAGCTGTGGATGCCATTACTGTATACCATGAGACTCACAGTACTGTACGGTGAGGGATACAAACTGTAATGAAGCATTTTGGAACCCCAATCCTTTTAATTAGTGAGTAATCTGGTCAGCTAGTGTTATTATCGCTGCAAGTCTAGTGTGAGTTTCTCACAATAAGATAACTGTATGAAAAGAGCAAAGCAGTTGTTTTTTTGGGAAATATGGATGCTGCAAAATACACACAGAAACACATACTTATTCAGGAAGATGCATTTTCCATTACCACTCTTTGCCAGTTGTGCTGTTTTTGAATGGCATCAGTGACAAAGAAAGTGACACTCGGGTGAGCTACAGTTCCCTGATTACAGCATTTATCTTGAAAGAAATTTGAAACTACCCAATCAAAACCCTTCAGATGTTGAAGGAACAATTTCCTCATAATAATTTTGTGGAATAATAACAATTTCTTCTTACAACTAACTTTGGATTCCAACTGAAAATTCACACAGCCCCTAAACCTGAGTGTAAATATGCTCTCCGAAGCCCATTTCCCACCGGACAAAAAAACAACTAACACCCACTAACTTTGTCTTTTTGTCTTTTTGTCTTATAGCAAAGGTTACAACTGGCATTCACTCCTGGGGAAAATGACACAGGGATTTATCAGCTCCAGCTTCGATCAACAGAAACATGAACCGAAGGTAGACATGGTAGTTGTTGCCCCTTTTCCCGGTATGATGCTATGTGACCCACGTTGAAGGGAATATAAGAAATATTATTACAATGTATTAACATGCAAAACATAGAATTCATATGCTCTCCTCAAAGCCACCAGACTCCATTGACCAGAGGCTGCCAAACATGCAAAGTGCAAAAATTAGTTGTTTTAATCATAAAGTAAAATACTGTTCCAGATATCTGTGACAAAATGTTTTGTGTCTTCGTAGATACACTGTGATCTGTAAGTTGTAATGTACATGTGTAAATGATAAACTGAGGCATAATATTGTTAAAATTGCACCTTCTTTTCTTAAGAAATTTCAGTTTGTTCATAATGTTTTGTAAAAAGATCAAATGTTAACATTTTCCCAATGTACTTGTACTTTTTTGCACTAGAACGAAGGGAAAAGTTGTGAGTTGTCGTTATTTACAGATTATTATGCTCTGATTTTATTGGTCAGGACCACTTGAGATCAAATTGTGCTGTATGTGGTCCCTGAACTGAAATGAGTTTGACACCCCTGCCCATTGACAGAAACAGTAATTCTACCTCGCTTATCATTGTAAAACATACTCGACAGAAACAAAATAAAACTCATCAAAACCTTTTTGTTAGTCTCATTACTGTTCCAACGATCAAACTCTGGTTTGAGAGTTTGAAATAGAGACTGAATAATTAACAGATATAAAAAAAAAAGAAATAATCACTGTAATATGTTCACTGTTAACCCTGCTTCTGGTGCCAAGCAGACACACCAGGGGAAAAAAAGAAGGGGTTCCTGTCTGCTGGCAATGTGTAGGCAGTGCATCGCCTTTCATCCCTGTGTTTAAAAAATATATATTTACACCCTAATTTTGGTGTAAAACAGGGTATATAAGATGCGCGGAGTCTAGCCTCTGAGGAAGACGAGGTCTGTGAGTGACAGCTGAAGCATTTTGTACGTAGCAAATTGAGCATAATACACACACACACACACACACAAATGTGTTCTAAGAGACACACTCAGTGACACCTGCACTGTTTGGCAAACAAACAAATGCAAAGACAGATAGTGACGGGTGAGGTCATGTGCGTGCACACACACACTTCCCCGGCTCCTGAGTTGATCAGAGACTGTTATAGTGTCACCTCGCTCCCCAGCTCAAAACCCCCAGGAGATCGCTCTCTGTCACCAACGCCACTCTGTAGACAGCCTCACACAGCCCCATGCCTGCTACCTCTGTGTGTGTGTGTGTGTGTGTGTGTGTGTGTGTGTGTGTGTGTGTGTGTGTGTGTTGGTTTGTCTTGGGACGTAAGAGCAATGCTTCCTCCCTGGTGGAAGATTTATACTAGTCTATCATCATCTCTACTTGGAATGCTTTTTACAATGTGTTTGCGGTATGAATTCAGCAAGCGACAAAGCGTTAATCATATCAGTTCAAGTGGCTATGAAGTAAAAAGTAAACAGTTCAAATATAGTACGCATTAATGCTTACTATTGAAAAAGCTGACAAAGTCAACTAATAATATCTTTCCCAGAGCTGCAGTTCAAAGTGTCTAAATTTACATCTTGTTTTACAGTTTTTGGCTACATAAACCAAAAAAAAACAACAAAAAAAGGCGGTTGCGGTTAATATTACATTGTTTCCCAGTCGAGAAGGACATAATTCTTTTCATCTCTCACAAGGCCCAGGGAAATGTGGATTCTGCGCACAGAGCAACAAAGAAATTGTACAGACTCTTGTAGTCCCTCTGTTTTGACATCTCCAGGCAGAACGCCACAGCTGAGCTAATGGTGTGGTAAGCGATAAAATGTAGGTTTATAAGGGATTAGTTGACAGTGTGTGTGCAACAGACACACACACACACACACACACACACACACACACACACACACACACACACACACACACACACAACACCCGTGAGCGCAACCGGAGGCACATGAGATTCCCCAAGTTTAGCGATGCATTAGTGGTGTTTACGACAGCTTTGAGTGGAGCTTACCCCATGCTCCAGCACACGGCCCTCCCTCCCCCTTTGGCCCCACCACCACCAGCAGCACTTTTACACACACTCACGCACAGTAGCCGCAGAGACCAGTATTACGCGGGGGTTTAGTTAAAGACTGGAATTCTCAGTCACAGATGGTCAGGTCACTGAGATTGGGAGGGGTGGTGGTGGTGCTCGGCCATGTTTTCCATACAGTTGGTTCAGAGGGGAGATGGCCTTTGCAAAGATCTGAGAGGAGGAGATGTGGTTTGGTTAGACAAAAGTGGGCTGGAGGGGGGACAAAGGGGTAAAGATGATGAAGATAAGAGGGGCAAACATATTGATGCCTGAAGAGAAGGAAAGCTTAGACACTAGAGTCTCACCCTGGACTCTGATTGGTTAACCCCCGGTGGACCCCGTACCAGAGTCAGAGGTTCATAGGTAGTGGGATTAATAGTATCATGGATAGATTACAGAGGAGGCCGACCTGGACCAGAGCCTCTTGTATGAAGTGACTGGTTACATGTTTTACCAGCACAGAGAGACACTAAATTAATGTATTACATGGAATAATGAATAAACATTCATATCAATAATATACAGTTTATTATTGCCAAGAAACTGGGGATTAATTTTGAGTGGTAAACATTGTAAGTGATTTTACAGATGTGCCCCCCTTATTTGATTTTGGGCCCCAGTCCAGACCCCCCATCCAAAGGTTTCTAATCCCGAACCCCGACCCCGAGGCAGCAGGTGGAAAAGTAGGCGCAGAATACAGGAAAGAGTCACAGTGAGAAGCACACGGGGAAAGAAACTATGTAAATTACAATTTAATTGGCTTTTCTATTTTGCACTACAGTAATTTTTACTACATGCATTATTGATCTATTATTACAATCTCAAACAGTCTGCATTTAGCAAGGGCATACACTCATGCAATCTGACAGTCCGCGGCTGGGATCCTCAAGCGCTCGTAGCCCAGAGCGGGTCTTAAAGCAGTCCGTGCTGAACGCCACAAAATGTTTCATTTACTGTAACAGATTTTGTGTCTACCCAAGAGATGTTCAAAAGGAATTTTGTACTGCAGACTTTTACATTTAGATTTGTTTTCATGCTGAGACACAGTGACTCAGTGGGCTGTATGTGCTATTATGTGGAGAACCTTTGTGTGTGTGGGCCTTGGACGTGTGATTTCTTACATGTGTGTATTTTGGCAATTCATTTCTTGCTAGAATGACGAGATATGTAACAAAAGGTTTGCATTGTCTAGTCTGTGCAGTTCTTTCTCTACAAAAAGACAAAAAAATATTTCTATTCCCCTCTCCCACCTTTAGTGACTAATAAAACATGGTGTCTTTATAATGGAAATGTTTTGTTTTGATTGTATCTAAAAGGCGAGCTGTGCTTGATATAGGACATGTGCACACACACACACTTAACAAACAGTGGAATCTTCTTAAATCTATACTAATCCATTATCCTCCGGGTGCAATGTTTCCGTCAGTGGGAGGGACCAGTGTGTGTGCTGTACTTATGTTGTTTGTGTGAATGTGAACCGTAGTTTATAAGCAGTACATGGGTGTGTGACTACATACAGCCAGAATATTTATATTAAATGTAAGTTCATGTTAGGTTCATTTAAGGCCCCATTGTAATACACCAAAACTCAACAAAATGCATCATTTAAAATCCAAAGCAACAAATGATCCATCACGCCCCCTTCCTGTGCACATCCTTGTGTGTGTGTGTGTGCGTGTGTGTGAATTCAGACTGGGTATGGGTAATGAGGCAGCATCTGTTGTGTTCTCTACCTCGCCAAAACACCAATCAAAGATGATTATGATGTTGACAAAGTTACCCAGCAGATAGCACTTATTCAGCCTCTGCAGGAGTCGACTGTTTTAAATGGAGCCACAGAAAATATTTGTATTGGGTAGGTTTCGGTGGAGTTGGTGTGTTTGGTGTTGAGGCTGTAAGCAATATAAATGATTTTTTGAGCTCTCGTAATTATTAATGAGTTCAAAATGCCGCACACAAATAATTGATTAATGGGGGATTATTGGATACATAACCTCGCTGATGAAAAGCACTCTACCTCCACGAACTGCTGAGTAAATTAAGGGATGATTTAAAGCGTGAAAAACTGAATGTGTGTCAAAACAGAAAGGAGTGAAAGGGTACAGTGTGAGATGTTCTGAAGATTGTTTGAATTGTGTCTTGAACAATGCACATTTTTCACTATTTTTTTTAGAATTTATTAATTAATCAATTTATTATTTAACTGTGTATAAACTCGAAGGGCACTTGGAGAGCACAGACCTACGCCTGGGTTGTTTCCATAATTGAAAAATAAAGTGTGTATCCACCCTGTGAATCAGATCTGCTGCAAAAATGTAATGGGTTCTTCCTTGGCACGTGCTTCACCCCTCCCACAAAGGTTTGTGAAATTCAGGCCAGCAGTTTTTTCCGTAATCCTTCTGACAGACAAACCAACAAACTAGAAGGCACTAGGAGAGCGCAGACCTCCACCATGCCCTGTCTCGCAATATCATTTGTGTATCCATGCCGTGATTCAGATCCTCTTCTAAAAATTAATGAGTTCTTCCTTTGCCCATGGTGCAACCTACCACC